>NC_041407.2:17507500-17740000 GCF_900747795.2 Erpetoichthys calabaricus
GAAGTCCATCCGTGACAAGGAGAGCCCTTTGAAGGTGGCCCAGACCCGGCTGGATGAGCGCACCAGAAGACCCAACATGGAGTTGTGCAGGGACTCTGCCCACCTTCGGTACGTCTGGCTGTGGTCGGGGTGCTCCAGTGGCACTCTTCAGTCCAGTTAGTCCGGCATGAGGGTTTTTGGTTCTGCTCCTAATTCCACTCCTTGTCCTTTCATTCCCAGGCTAGTTAATGAGGTCCGTGAGATTAATGACACCATTCAGAACCTGAAGCTCCGACTGCAGGAGGCAGAGAACACACTTCAAATGTTGGTCAACACCAAAGTGTCCCTCGAGCATGACCTTGCCGTCAAGGCCAACTCCCTCTTCATTGACCAAGAAAAATGTATGGGCATCCGTAAGAGCTTCCCCAGCACTCCCCGGCTGGTGGGCTACACATAAGTGGGGGAGTTGGGTGGGTGGGAGACTACCGTCATACAGTTACTGTCCAGAACCCAGCTAGCTTTGGTTTTTGGCTTTCATTTTCCGACATCCCCGCGTCCTTAGCGGCCAAAAGACGGCAGATGGGCGTCTCGTTCGTTTTCTCCTCTGTTTGCTTTTGCGGTCTGTTTGTGATGTCAAATAATAAACTGGCAGTGGCCCAGCTGCTGATTTTGTCATCATCCTTCTTGTCCAGCTTCCTTTTCTTTATATTAAACTAAATCAGGAGAGTGGCAGGGGGTGGCCAGAATAGGTCACTGCCATGACTGGAAGAAAGGACGAGTGCTGTGTTGTCTAGTAATGAATCAGACATACTTTGATAGTGTACTTGAGTATGTTTTGAGATCATCCCTACTTCACCTCCCTTACTTTTCCTAGTTTTCGGTCACCTCCCATTGGGGACTTTTCTGCCAGTTCGTGAATGCTAAGTGCTGGCCAGAGTCTACCGTATATCACATGCGTTTTCGGTTGTTGAAGTGTGGATGACGTGAAAAACCCTAATGTGGACAGCTTATGGGTATTAGAATGAAAATGTAGTAATGAGGATATAGTCATAGTCACTTGTGCGAATGGCAGGCTTCTCTTGCCACTCTTCAAATGAGCGCTGCTAGTGCTAACACTCTATATATCCGTAGCAGCCCACAGAGCTGGGTGGAGCTACTTGTTTGGGGTGGGGCCTAATATTGATGATGCGCTGTCCCAGTCTCAGTTATGCTCAGGGCAGACACTCCCCGTGGTAGCCTGATGACTGGGGCGGAGCTAAACATTTGGGGCGGGTCTGGAAATCCATTGACATACAGTCGCAGTCTTGGTTATTTCCACAGTAAGGAAGAGGCTAGTTTTGTTCGTGCTTATTATGTAGCCCTTCCCCAAATGGACCTTGCATTTGAGAATGTCCCATCCTCTGATTATTTGCCATTTCTTCATAACAGACATAGAAGATTTACTTTCTGTGGTGCTTTTTGTGTTTCTTTGTTATGCTCAGAGCAGACTGCAGTATTCAGACATTCCCCGTGACAGCATGATGAATGGGGTGGGGTTAAACATTTGAGGCGGGGCAGGAAGTCGATGACACATAATCACTTTTTTGGTCATTTCCACAGAAAGGAAGAGGCTACTTTTGTTTGTGCTTATTAGGTAGCCCATCCAAATCTGGCTACGTGATAAACATGAACAAATGCTGATTTTGTTCGTCTGTACAAATTTCTATTTTCTGATTATTCTTCTTTCATTGAAGACAACCTTATTCCATCACAGCGGACATAGAAGAGCTGCTCTCCGTAGTGCTTGTTGTGTTGCTTTGTTATGCTCAGAGCAGATTGTGGAGTTCAGATACTCTCCATGGAAACCTGAGGAATGGGGTGGGGCTAAACATTTGGGGCGGGGCTGGAAGTTGATGACACACAATCACTTTTTTGGTTATTTCCACAGAAAGAAAGAGGCTACTTTTGTTTGTACTTATTACGTAGTCCTTCCACAACTGGCTATGTAATAAACATGAACAAATGCTGATTTTGTTTGTCTTTACAGAGTCCCATTCCCTGACTGTTTGTCCCTCACTGAAGAAAACCCTATTCCAAAATTGCAGACATAGAAGAGTTGCTTTCCGATGTGCCAGTTGTGTTACTTATGCTCAGAGCAGATGCAGAGTTTGGATACTCCCCATAGCAGAATGGGGTGGGGCTAAACATTTGGGGCGGGGCTGGAAGTCAATGACACACATTCCCAGTCTTGTTTTTTTCCACAGTTTTGTTTGTGCTTATTACGTAGCCCTCTCCCGATTTTATCCTGCTCATTGCAATGTCCTGTTCCCTCATTGGTCATCCTACATTGAAGAAATCCATATTCTAACATACTGGACAAAGAAGAGTTGCTTTCAATGGCATAAGTTATGTGGCTTAGCTGTACACATCAAAATTAGGTTTTGGACAGTTTGAATGCTGCATACATCTTCATAAGGCAAATAATTTACCCAACGCCGTGGTGTCAAACATCCCTTTAAGGATTTTTCTGCCAACGTGTGCTTGCCCAATGCAGGCGAACATCTACATTATATACTTTATGTTTTAGTGTGCATGGAGCTACTTTTGTGAACAATGTGAAAAAGACTAATGTGGACAGCTCATTTGTTTTAAAATGGAAATGTAGTAATGCAGGTGTAGCCTTAGTCATTTGCATAAAATACAGGCTTTCCTCACTCTTGATATTTGTGCCGCTGGTGCAATAATTCCCAAGCAGCCCACAGAACAGGGTGGGGCTCATTTAGTTGGGGCAGGGCAGAATGTGATGATGCAGTCTATTCTCAATTATTCTCAGTTCCGGAACTCCCAACTGCAGGCTGCTGGATGGGGTGGGGCTAGACATTTGAGGCAGTGCTGAAAGCCAATGACACACAATCCCAGTCTCGGTTATTTCTACAGTAGAGACAGGAGCTAGTGACCGGAACCATGTCGGGTTCACCTTGTCACGTGTGTTACTCACATCTTCCAACTTAAACAGATTGTGAAGTAAATGGGATAAAAACAGGAAAACCAAAATGTACGGAGCCCCGTGGGTTTCAGGAAAGAAAAATCCATTTGAATGAATTGTTAAGTCATTCAGACAAATTAGTAACTTGTTTGAATGAATTATTAACTCATCTGAATGAACTAGTAACTCATTTGAATGGATTAGTAACTCGTTTGAACAAATTAGTAACTCGTTTGATCAAATTAATAACTCGTTTGATCGAATTAGTAACTCATTTGAATGAATTGTCAATTCATTTGAATGAATTATTAACTCTGCGGTGGGTTGGCACCCTGCCCAGGATTGGTTCCCTGCCTTGTGCCCTGTGTTGGCTGGGATTGGCTCCAGCAGACCCCCGTGACCCTGTGTTCGGATTCAGCGGGTTGGAAAATGGATGGATAGGTGGATGGAATTATTAACTCCTTTGAACAAATTACTAATTCGTTTGAATGAATTAGTAACTCATTTGAACAAATTAGCAACTCGTTTGAATGAATTATCAGTTTGTTTGAATTAATTAGTAACTCGTTTGAATGAATTGGCAACTCATCTGAACGAACTAGTAACTCATTTGAACAAACTAGTAACTCGTTTGAATGAATTATCAGTTTGTTTGAAAGAATTAGCAACTCATTTGAATGAATTGGCAACTCATCTGAACGAACTAGTAACTCATTTGAACAAACTAGTAACTCGTTTGATCAAATTAGTAACTCGTTTGAATGAATTAGTAACTCATTTGAACAAATTATTAACTTGTTTGAATTAATTAGTAACTCGTTTGAATTAATTAGTAACTCGTTTGAATTAATTAGTAACTCGTTTGAATGAATTAGTAAATCATTTCAACAAATTACTAATTCGTTTGAATGAATTATTAACTCATCTGAACAAACTAGTAACTCGTTTAAATGGATTAGTAACTCGTTTGAACAGACTAGTAACTCGAATGATCAAATTAGTAACTCGTTTGAATGAATTAGTAACTCATTTGAACAAATTATTAACTTGTTTGAATTAATTAGTAACTCGTTTGAATTAATTAGTAACTCGTTTGAATTAATTAGTAACTCGTTTGAATGAATTAGTAAATCATTTCAACAAATTACTAATTCGTTTGAATGAATTATTAACTCATCTGAACAAACTAGTAACTCGTTTAAATGGATTAGTAACTCGTTTGAACAGACTAGTAACTCGAATGATCAAATTAGTAACTCGTTTGAATGAATTAGTAACTCATTTGAACAAATTATTAACTTGTTTGAATTAATTAGTAACTCGTTTGAATTAATTAGTAACTCGTTTGAATTAATTAGTAACTCGTTTGAATGAATTAGTAAATCATTTCAACAAATTACTAATTCGTTTTGAATGAATTATTAACTCATCTGAACAAACTAGTAACTCGTTTAAATGGATTAGTAACTCGTTTGAACAGACTAGTAACTCGAATGATCAAATTAGTAACTCGTTTGATCGAATTAGTAACTCGTTTGAATGAATTATTAACTCATCTGAACGAACTAGTAACTCGTTTAAATGGATTAGTAACTCGTTTGAACAAACTAGTAACTCGTTTGATCAAATTAGTAACTTGTTTGATCGAATTAGTAACTCGTTTGAATAAATTATCAATTCATTTGAATGAATTATTAACTCCTTTGCACAAATTAGTAACTCGTTTAAATGAATTGTCAATTCATTTGAATGTAATTATTAACTCCTTTGAACAAATTACTAATTCGTTTGAATGAACTAGTAACACATTTGAACAAATTAGCAACTCGTTTTAATGAATTAGTAACTCGTTAGAAAGAATTAGTAACTCGTTTGAATGAATTAGTAACTCATTTGAACAAATTGTTAACTTGTTTGAATGAATTATTAACTCATCTGAATGAACTAGTAACTCGTTTAAATGGATTAGTAACTCGTTTGAACAAACTAGTAACTCGTTTGATCAAATTAGTAACTCATTTGAATGAATTATCAATTTGTTTGAATGAATTAGTAACTTGTTTGAACAAATTACTAACTCATTTGAATGAATTTAACTCTTTTGACCGAATTAGTAACTCGTTTCCTTTAAAATGAATTATAATTAGGTGTGGCATTATTAAAATTCACTTTACAAAGGGGATTCCAGGAATGGATTGGTTCCCTCTTAAAGCGCTGGAAGCCTGCACCCTTTCCCCCACTACGCTGAGTTAGGGAACAATCAAGATGTCAGCTCACCCTGAACGTCACAACTTCAAGTTGCAGTTGCTGTATTTTAATATTTGTAACATGTAAAAGGCAGGTAGCCTAAGTCTGTCTGTCCGCTTTCATGAGAAAACTACTTAATGGATTTAGATCATTTTTTTTTTCTATAATTTGCTTGAACATTCCGGTTGATTCTGCAACTTCTCTCATCACGCTAAATATCAAAGTTTGGTTGCAGTACTGATTTATTAGTCCAAATCAAAGAGAGACACGCAGTAGGCCGAGGGGAGAGGGGCGGAGGCCTTCTCACTCACTCACGCGCCAGCCTCGGGGCGTAACCTAAACCTCTGCTTAGCTAGTGAATGAGAGAACTACTTAACGGATTTAGATCGTTTTTTTTTTTTTCTAGAATTTGCTCGAACATTCTGGTTGATTTTGCAACTTCTCTCATTGCACTAAGAATCACAGTTCACTTGCAGAAGCAATATATTTGCGCTAATTGGAGACGGAGGCTGAGGGCTGAGGGGAGGGAGATGCGTGACTGAATGATAATTTGGCTTGCCATAGAGCCCTCCTCACTGTCCTGTTTCAATTCTACACAGGCAAAGCCGCAGGGCATGGCTAGTCATTTAATATGTGTAAGAACGTTTTTTGACTACATATTATATAGCGCAAGGTCCTACATTTACTTGTACTTAATATCTGATACTGTAGCAGTTTTCATAAGGGACAATTTTAACTTTTGCTCATGTCACGTTTTAGAAAGTTCTCCCTACTTTAATTCAAGGATGACTTTTGGGTATTTTATACATGGATTTTTATTAATTTTTTTTTAAATTTTTTATTTATATTTTTAAACTGTGGGTCTGATGGGCTGTTTATTAAAATAATTGCTATGCTCTGGCCCTCCACCACCCCATTAAGTGAACGGGCACCCCCAGATTATGATATCTGACCACCATGGCCTTTATTAATGAATAACTAATGCCACACCGTCTGCTCTGCCCGCTAATGTGTGCCATTATATCGATTCTCAAATAAACTGGCGCTTCCCAAAGATGAATAAAGAGTGCTGGCATTGCCAGCTATGAGGTGTAGCTTACCCATTTTTGAGGGACTGCCAGCTCAGAGGTGTGACATTTTTACCGGAAAGGCAATGTCCACAAATGATGTAATTTTCAAAAATTCCAGTACAATTTATTTAGCAGCAGACTGGTCACTTTATAGAGGAGAATCCTAGAAAAGGTTGAGAACCCTTACTCAAGCACCTTCATCTTAATGTGATGGATGTATGGCAAATCAGCTCTTTGACGTCTTGTCCCCCACCCCAAAACTGTTAGCTGGGATTAAGTTTCAAAACACCCCAGGAAAATACATGACTTTTGCTCTTTACGTCTGTGCAATGTTGAAGTCAAAGCCTTTTGTTTCCCTGCCTGCTGAACCTGACATGAGGCAGCTGTTAGCCGGGGAGCCCCCTCTGAGGCGCAACTCAACTGGTGGAATTCCTGAACAGACTCCGCCCTACGCATTCCAGCCTCGGCGTTAAAAAGACAGGCTCGGCATTCTTCTCTCGGCCTCCATGTTTCAACGGCGAGAGCTGCTCGAGTGCAGAGCCTGTGTGGGGCCACTCCATAACAGCGCCAACCCGAGATGAGCAGACAACACGGAATAAAAATAAGGAGGCCTCAAAAAGAATGAAAGGGGCTTTATGTCGTAGATCCTGGATGACTTCTATATGTCATTAAGCCTGAATGTCTTCATAGAAAGCTTGCAGTGAATGTTGAAAGCTGTCTCTCCAAGTGGGCACAGCATGTGGCAGCTCACTGGACTGGCCCCTGCTGTGACTGTCATCTGTAACTCACTGTGGCGTGAGGCAGGTCAAGGACTTCCACACATGTGCCGTCCACATACAAAAAAGTGAAAAGCATAGACGGGTGGTCTGCAGATTCTTTCCTTTTACACAAACGCAGCAGCCACTTGGCTTAAAACCAAAAGCGCTGTTTTATCAACATTCATTCATCCAGTTCAGAATCCATGATTCCACTATGAGCACCACCTTCGTGACAGGTAGGGACACAAAGAGCAATCCCCCTTCTTCCATACTTCCGATTGACGTCCCCTCACTAAGTGTTTCTGCTTCTGCTATCCATTCTTTCTCCAACCCCAGAGAAAGGGGCAGCCTAGCTGGGCAATACAGAACAAATATCTATCTATCTATCTATCTATCTATCTATCTATCTATCTATCTATCTATCTATCTATCTATCTATCTATCTATCTATCTATCTATCTATCTATCTATCTATCTATCTATCTATCTATCTATCCTACCTACTATAGTAAAATTAAAATCTATCTATCTATCTATCTATCTATCTATCTATCTATCTATCTATCTATCTATCTATCTATCTATCTATCTATCTATCTATCTATCTATCTATCTATCTATCTATCTATCTATCTATCTATCTATCTATCTATCTAGAACTCATTGATGTCATGATGGATGAAGTTCCAAATCTACAAGTGGTCTGAGGTGTTAACATTTCCACAGATTGGTGGTCAATTTCAGGTGCCTCATCACTTTAAATGGTGGTGAGCACTGATTCAGATGTGTGACAGCCTGCCTCATCATTTATTCCGTTAGGTCCCCAGATAGGTGTGAGACCCTCCCTGCTATTTTTGTCATCGTCACCATTGGCTACCACATCTATTAAAAAATGTCAGAATCAGGGAGAGCAACCATTCAGCCCTCATCAGTGTTCATATAACAGATGAGCACAGTCGTGTGTTGTGGTAGCAGCGGGCCCCTAACCCTAACCTTAACCCTCATCTGTCTCTGCCTTTTTAGTATCATTTTATGATGAGACCCCCAGTGGTGGCCTTCCATATCGGCTTTTATTGTAGCCTGAACAATCTTTCTTGGAATGTATGACTAAGAAAACCATGGCTTCTTTAGAAAGGTGGGCTTAGAGAAAAGGCAGCGTCTAATCAGTAAAGCCCCCCACTCCTCCAATCTTTAAGCTTGTGTTTACATTTTCTGCAATCTGACCTTCGACCCTCATGGGTGTTAAGAATAAGAAGACAAATACAGGAGCCTCCATCTGCTTGTCACAGTGAGCGAGGTACTGAGGAATGTGGAGAATTGTGAGCTGTTGTATCCAACGAGGAATGGTTTCCTGTGCCGCTCCTATCGGTTCATGCAGGGTGGGTAGACACCATGAATTTTTAACATCAAGAGTTACACTCAACGACTACTTTATAGCTGCAGACATTTTATAAGTCTCTAAAAAGTCTGAACAATCTTACACAAGACTGTGTGGGGAGACCATGGGGCGAGTTTGACACTGAGAAGGACGATGGATGGATGGATGAATTTCATAGGCTTGTGACGATGCAGGTTCTGCTCCAAATTCCCATCTGGCTTCTGGGGAGCTCTCGAACCCGACACTGTCGGTAATGTCACCGATGAGCTAGACAGTGAAGACATCAACAACGAAGCAAGGGGATGGTGCAAAAAGTGCAAAGTGCTTTTATTAAAAACAAAACCAAAAACAGTGTCCAAATAAATAAGTGCAGTGCATCACAAATCTTTAAATAAATAATCCATTAAATCAGAGGTGGTGATTCTAAATTGGCCCTAGTGTGTGCTTGGTGTGTGGGTGTGTTTGTGTGTGTCCTGCGGTGGGTTGGCACCCTGCCCAGGATTGTTTCCTGCCTTGTGCCCTGTGTTGGCTGGGATTGGCTCCAGCAGACCCCCGTGACCCTGTGTTCGGATTCAGCGGGTTGGAAAATGGATGGATGGATGAATCCGTGGATGTTAAAATCCAATAAATACATCCTTTTAAAACGAGGTTAAAATCATAATGGCTGGAAGGAGTCTTGTCTTAAAACTCCGGTGCCTTCTTCTTTCTTCTGGCGGCTCCTCTGCTTCTCCCATACAGGGGGGTCGCCCTACCAGCAAATGCAGCTCCCTCCTATTCTGGTCCTGTAGCCTTCCAATCCCCGGCTATGTAAGGCTCCAGCCGGACTGAGACTTGGGTTCCCCTCCCCAGGGTGCTCACGCTGGGGCTCATCACGCCCAAAGCCTCCTGGACTGCCAATCCATTCAACAGCCAGTCCACCCCTCTGCCGGTCATTCCAGGTCCTCAAAACTGCTCAGCTGGAGCGACCGCTTCAATCTGACCGAGAGTTGGCCAAACACTCCTCCGGGGTTCTCCTACCAGCTGTATTACCGTCAATAACCCTGCTTTCACTCTCACTCTCATGCACAGGTTTTCTCCTTCCTGCCGCCTTCTTCTCCCTTTACCTCCGTTCCCGTTCTTTCCTTTTTTTTGACCCCTATCCGCCTCACGCTTGTACTATATATTACGGGGATGTGGATCAGGTGTGGCGATTAGCAGCTCTCGGCAACAATTCCGGATGCGGACGACCTATGCACTTAAGCGAGGACCACCCGCATCACGAAGCTCCCGGGAACTGCTCCAGCTACACTACCATGCCCCCTCTAAGCCATTATCTGTTACAACTGGCCTTTTCAATATGGCCTTTTCTGTGGATGATCTGTTAAAAATAGAACCATGAAATCCTACCAGGATTCAGTAGTTGCTCTCCAACGTCCTTCCTTGAAGACCCACTCGTGGCTTTTCTCGAAAAACAAATGTCACTCAATGGCCACAACTCGACCAATATGTTTTGCCTCTCACATGTCCACGAGCCGTGCTGGCACTGCCACAAACAAAGAGTTGCCCCCTGGGTGGCCACTGGAAATTGAAGTGCAACATGACTTGCTACGAGTTAATGTTTATCGATTAAAGATTTGATTTTGTCGCTTAATCAGACTTTTGTGCGGTTTTGTTCTTATTATTTTACTAGCTGCCTGTGGTCACTGGAACAAAAAAACAACCCGACGACTCCCGAGCAGTTTTATTGCATTCGAGAAATTGGAGAGGCTTGTCAGTTAACTCTTGAGAATAACTCAGGGCAGAGGACGTGGACCCACCTGTGCTTGCTGCCCCTTTTGTATGCCATATCTTAGCCATGTAGGTGGCATATGAGTCCTATTCATCTTTGTCTCGAGAAAACACCTCCTGATAGACAACGTTTTTAGTGGAAACTTCAAGCCTAGCTCTGCGTTGCTGAGGTGTTTGACTTGCACGTTGTTGAGCCGCGGTGTTTGCTTCGTTTCGACGTTGTGTCTCTTCATCTACGTCATTAGCGTGACGTCATTTGATCTTTCGTAGTGAGAAGTGAGATGCATGGAAGCAGGGAAAAAATATGTAAAAGTGCATGGGAGCGCCACCTAGTGGCTGTGGTTGAGTGTGAGCAGGGCGGACTGTTCCATACACACAGACACACACAGAGGTCTTTTGTTTATTTATGTCTCATTGGTGACATCATTCTGAGTTGCTGCTGCCTTTCTGTTGTTGTGATGCCTGATGACCGTCTCATGATGAACGGTGAGGCGCCTCGTTACATCTTTGTTTCTGTGACTGTTTAAGTGGTTGCCATGGTGTTCTAAAGCTGCGGTCACGTGCTATTGGACAGATAGGAAATATAAGTTACAGAGTTAGACCAGTGGCGCTTACGTCTCACATCATGAAGACTTTTGAGAGGCTGGTCCTGGACTATATGGGTCCTCTTGTGGTAGACCACCTGGACCACCTGATTTGAGTGGAAGATCCAATGATCTGTCTGTTCCACAAGGCTGGACAAATCTGGCTGCACTCTGAAGATTATGTGTTTTGATTTCTCCAGCGCCTTCAGTGCCATCCAGCCATCAGTGTTAAGGGGTCAACTCAGAGACATGCAGGTGGATGGGCCTGTGGTGTCCTGGATAATAGAGACCACAGTTTGTGAGACTCAAGGACTGTGTGAGCAAAAGTGGAGCATCACAAGGAACAGGCCTGTCACCATCTCTCTTCACTCTGTGCACCTCAGACTAGAAATAGAACAGCAGGTCAGGTCACTTGTGGAAATTCTTAGATGATTCTGCACTTATGGGGTCTATCAATAAGGGGGGATGAGACAGAGCAGAGGACTTCACTTCTATGAGCAGCAAAACCCCAGAACTGGCTATTGAATGTTGCCCCACCAAATAAGGGGAGTTGATTCAGGGGTGGGCTATTCCTATCACGTAACTTTGGGGGTCCACATCAATTTCAGGTTGGACTGGTCTCGTAATACAGATGAACAATCGAAGGAAGGGCTGAGTAGGTTCTTTCTTTTTGAGAGACTGTCACAATTTGCTACCTTTCTGATGTTCTCATCTCTCTTCTGGAGGACCTGATTGAAGGTCACTGATAATAAAATGAAGGCCTCTGGTCCTTTATTTATTTTTGAAGCTAGCTGGAATCTATGCTGCATTAAACTTGATTGTGTTTTGTCTCCTGAAACGTGTAGCAGTCTGGTGCCGCTTAGATTCACACTGTCGATAGGACGATGACTTATTTATTTTTTCGGTGGAGATTCCAGGAACACATCCAGCTTTGGCCCAACCCACACACATTTACAGACAGAGACACAAAACCAACAAATAAATAAATATATTAAATGATAACCTAATACACAACAACAACAATCAGACAAACCTCCCATTCCCCTACGGCGATACAACACAACAATGAACCATGACTAAAATTCACGATAATGTCCTTATATGGCATAAGCGGATGGAACGGTTTGGTATGAAGATGACAATCCTGGGAACAGCTTCCGTAATAAAGGAACGAAACAGTCCTGCCGAGTAGTCCTGAGCGGCGAGGGGTGAGATTTGGGAGAGCGCTCCTTTTGAAGCCACTAATCCACCACTATACACGCAACAGGTGGGCACAAGACAGTCCGTTCATCCTAACGGGAATTGACCTTTCAGACGACACGTCGGACAGGTGACACAAATTTCCCCTTTTTCAACTTTCCTGCTGGCCTTTCTCGTCCCCAGCAGACCCCTGCTCCAATGAGGGCAATCCCCCTTTGGGGCTGCTGGGAAATGGAGTTCTTACTCCATTGTAGCATTGCTACAAACTGCTGAGCAATATGAGAGGTCACCAGAATTCCCAGGCTTTGACAAAATGGCTGCCGTCCATACATGGTGAGTAGTCATGTGCATTTCCAGGGCTGAGTGACCGAGCTTCTCTATGCCTGATGATACCTTCTGATTTCTCAGATTCATTTTGATTTGGTCTGTAATTACCACACAGCTTCTGTGGTTCACAGCATGAAATGCACAAACACACATGCATATCCGCAGCCATGACACATGCGCTTCAGGAGAGGTCACCCACCTGAAGCTAAGCTTGTTCGGGCCCAGCTAGTACTTGGATGGGGTACCATTTCTGGGGCTTGCTGCTGGAACATATGTTGGTGAGGCCAATAGGGGGCTTAATTACCCTGTGGTCTGTGTGTGAATCCCAGTGCAGTGATGGGGACACTGGGGGGTAAAAATGATGCCATTCTTCAGATGAGATGTAAAATTGAGGTCCTGACTCTCTGTGGTCTTGAATGATCCCTGGGCATCCTTTGTAAAGAGTAAATCGCCCACCTCAGCCTGGTCACTTTGCCCCCACTAATCATCCCCTGTCTCTAATTGGCTAACAGTTTCTCACCTAACAGCTCATGTGTGATGAGTGTACTGGCACAATAATGGCTGCTGTCACATTAATGGTGCTACTCATTAATGGTGGCTGAAGTGGCCCCCCACTCACTATATAGAGCACTTTGAGTAGTTAGAAAAGCGCTATATAAATATAAAGAATCATTATTATATCACAAGGAGAGCAAGGAAGAAGACAGCCCTGGACAATGTGGTAGGCCATTGTAGGATGCTCTCGCTCACACACAGAGGCCAATATTCGTGGCAGGCTTAATGCTTTGCTCGACACCAAGAACGTCTTTAATACAAAGCAGCAACCCCACTCTGACCAAAGTGACTGACTGATCCTTCAGGTCTGAGAAAAACTCTGAAACATTCCACTGTTTTCAGGGTGGTGTCCGGAATGTTTGTCCTTCCGTCTCGGTTGACCCTTTGGTCCTGAAAATATCTCAGTGCTCATCGGACCCTTCAATTCTTGGAGTTAATCGCTGAAATGAAACATGGAGATAGTCTTCATAATGGTGAAACAATAACAGATAGAAGTCTCTTATCATCTGTGTGGGATCCTGCAGGAAAAGATCCATAAAATGCTGCTGTCTGCACTCTTTAACTGTTAACAAGCTGTTGAGCAAGCAGAGTAAATAAATGCATGGCCATGCTGGAGTTACATCATGGGGTTTATTGGGGGGTGGGAATTGCCAAATGAAGCACTGAAGTCCTACTGTCACACCCAGATATAAAGTGCTTCAAGTGGTCTTATTGGCCTACTGATTATTAAAACTTGAGCACTGACGTTGCACGTTGGGAGATGTTTGGAAAGAGCCAATGAAGGAATTAACATGGAGCCCAGCATCTTAAACACCTCTGGCTCCTGTCCCATCAAAAGACTAATGTTAAAGTGGTGGAGGTGTAGTGGGGGGGTGTCTAGTGGTGATCACATGACAGTGTCTTTCCAAATCAGCTCTCACAAACTCATCCAAAGTTCCGATATCTGTAGCCAGTGGGGTCACAGCCCCCTGATTCGACTTCTTTGAGCTACTTGATTAAGTGAATCGATTCACTGGATTCATCCACAGTACAAAACAAAACCATTTGGGAAGGGGGGATCCCTTAAATTAATCACAAATTAATAATTTATTTAATTCAATCATCAATCCGTATCAGTGTCTGGTATGGTGGTATTATTGGCATCATAGTGATTAGGGGCTGTCAAAACTCATAACCAACAGAACATCAGTTAATAAGCCAGTGATCACAGGGTGACCCCTCGGTCCAGGTCAGAACATTGTGAACATCCTGAGCCGATCTTGTTTTGGAGCGTTCTAGAGGGCTGGGTCCACTCTATATAACATATAGCCCACCATCATCACCACCCCGTACATATGTCTCCCAGTTACTTACAAGGCTTCAGCCCAGGTCAGAGTGTTGTGAACATCCTGAGCTGACCTTGTACTGGACAGTTCTGGAAGGGTGGGGTCCACTCTTTATAACATACAGCCCACCACCATCACCACCCCGTCCATATGTCTCCCAGTGCTTGAATTCACTCACATTGCCTCAGTCCAGGTCAGAATGTCGTGAACATCCTGAGCCGATCTTGTTTTGGAGCGTTCTAGAGGGCTGGGTCCACTCTATATAACATACAGCCCACCACCATCACCACCCTGTCCATATGTCTCCCAGTGCTTGAATTCACTCACATGGCTTCAGTCCAGGTCAGAATGTTGTGAACATCCTGAGCCGATCTTGTTTTGGAGCGTTCTAGAGGGCTGGGTCCACTCTATATAACATACAGCCCACCACCATCACCACCCTGTCCATATGTCTCCCAGTGCTTGAAGTCACTCACATGGCTTTGGCTTTCTGCTTTTCACAGCTGAACTGATCCCAGTCTCCTTGGTATCCAGGACCCCACCAAGGACGTCTCACATCTGGAAGAATCCAGCAAATTCTTGTAACAGCTGCTGTGAGCCCCATAACTCAGGTTTTATGGATTGTAATTCAAAGAGGCTGCACATAATGTGATATTAATCTTGGAGTATTTAAAAAAAATGTTTTACAGGAAAATTTCCACTGGGCTCTGGGTGGCTTGGTGCCAGACTGTGATGCGGAGTCTTTAATGCGGCAGCGTGTTTCTTAAAGGCCCCACCTGTGTAAACACGTAACGGTCAGTCTCAGAGGGGAAATAAAAAAATGGAAATAAGTATAAAATCATTCATTTGGAGACTGGCATGATGTCTTAGTCTGATCTGGTAGTTTGTGTCCCATTCAGTGCCACTCAACAGAAAGACGGAATTAACAAAGCAGAAGCCAGCAGAGTCACTTCTCAAATGGGGAAAAAGGTTAAAATGGCAGGAAGAAGACTGAGCCACGTCGCCGAGCGAGCTATTTTAAAGCTTGCGTGAAAATTCCAAGAGAATATGGGAAGTGCAAGATCCGGCTTCATTTATTTAAGAAATTTCCATTTAGATGATCTTCCTCGCTGTCAAGGCGGCACACACGCATGGAGAAGCCAGCTGAGGGCCTGAGGCCTGCTTAAGGAAGATGCTTATCTAGAATCCATTAAGATTGAATAGAAGACAATGAAGAAATGGAAGTGATGAACCAAAGGGGGAAGGAGTTCACCTAGGTGCTGCTCTGGCCAACCAAAATGCAGTGGCAGTTTGTCCTGGTGACCAAGTAGAAGAGGACAAAAACTGTGTGGAGTGGCGGTCTGTGGGAAGAAGCACAGTTGGGGTTTGTCTTAGTGACCAAATTGAGGGGGACAGAGAACTATTTTAGGTGGTGTGGTCACCAGGGGGCGCTCCAGGTCCCCAAACACCTGACACAAAGGCTCAGACACAAATGTGTAAAAGCAGTCAAAGAACACGAGAGTTTTTATTCTGTGGGAAACTCTTTTCAATTGTTTCCCCCAGCACCCACACAAGTGCAGAATTAACACAAGCAACACACAGACACTCTTTGCTTTCTTCTCGCTCTCTCTCTCTCTCTCTCTCTCTTTCTGTCCTAGTCACTGCCTCCACTCTTCCTCACAAGCATTGTCCTCCTTTCTCTTTCTGTTGTCCGAGCAGGAAGGCAACTCCTTTTATATCAGTACTTCCAATGTACCCAAGGCTTGGCCCAGGAGCACGAAGTAAGGCTCTCCAGTACCTTAGCATTACCCACGGAACTCCAAGTCCCATGATGTCCTGTTGGAATCCATGGCACTGCTGCAACCATAGGGGGCCTGTCATCTAGTGGTCCAGGGGAGACAATGCCCTGTGTATGCTCTCTTCCCCGGTCCTCCCTGACTGAGGATGTCCTGGCTGGGCCGGCCAATTGTAGGAGGAAAGTCTCCGACTCAGTGATGGCCAATCCAAAGAAACAGATAGGACCAAGTGAGAAGTAAACAAACACTGACTTGGTGATGGTCACTGTGAAGAAATATAGAGTGTGTATTGGAGTTGACCAGCATGAACAAGTGCAGTGCAAGTTTGTTGAAAAGGTTGAAATAGTGATGGTCAGTTTGACGAAATATAGAAAGAAGTTGACCGAGTCAAAGTAGGCAGAACTTGTCTTGGTTGAGGTCTTTGTGAAGAAGTACAGTGAAGGTTTCCTTTGTGAGCAAATGGACTTTGTCTTAGTGTTGGTCAACCTGAGGACATATAGTTGACAGTTTGTCCCATTGAACAAGTACAGAAGGACAGAAGTGTGGAGAAGGATCATTTTGAAGAGGAGAGCACTTGACTTACTGTGAATCAACATGAAGAAATTCAGAGGAGCTTTGACTTGGTGACCGAATGGAGAAGAACAGTGAATACTCTTGAAGTATGGCAGACATTTGTCTTGCTGACCACTTTGAGCAGGACAGCAGTCAAGTTATTGTGGGTCAGCTTGGAGAAATTCAAAGGAGCTTTGACTTGGTGACCGAATGGAGAAGAACAGTGAATACTCTTGAAGTATGGCAGACATTTGTCTTGTGGACCATTTTGAGGAGGACAGCACTCGATTTACTGTTGGTCAGCCTGCAGAACTTCAGAGGTGTTTTGACTCGGTGACCAAGTGAAGGTAGACACAGACGGGCTGAAGAAGGAGACCATGGGGGGCTGTTAAGGTGATAGCCAGATGACCAGGCAGATGATGTTGGTGTAGACCAGGCTGGATAGTCAGCTTGTTTCTCCAGATAAAGATGGCTTCATTAGTTGAGATGTGTGCTCTGATGCCTCATTCAAGGTGGACCCCTGACTTGTGGTTCTTAGGGCAGATTAACATGTGGATCAGTGGAAGTCTGAGTACGGATGTGGCCAAGACGGCTTCACTTTGAATGATGGCCCTCATTAGCGGAATTGCTTCATGTAAACTTGTGGTGGTCTGAGTGGCGGCTCATTAAACTGCTCACCACAATGGTGCCCTGGGGGCACACTCATTAATCACAGGCCTGCTATATTGTATGTCCCTCATTGTGGCGCGTGCACCTTTACACCACAACACCAAACCTTGATTAGATGTCTGGTCAGCGTCACTAAAGTGCCGTCGACTGGAAGTGTTCCCCTTCAGATTCTAAGAATACAAAGCTGGCCAGCTCCATCAAGCCTCGTCTTCACACTTCACACATCTAGTGTGCCTGAAGAGAAAAAACACAAGCACACCCTTCTCATGACCCATGTGGGCATGGCACGACACGGATTTGCACAGCTCCAGCCGGCAAAACCCTGCCATGGTCACAATCTGTGCAGTGTATGCATGTTCTCCCAGCATCCATGCGGGTGTTTAATGGGCACTCTGGTGTCATCTCACATTCGTAGGTGGGACAGAGGTAACATGGCAGGGAACAGTTCTCTTGGATAGTGCAGTTCAGTTTTGTGAGTGTAGGTAATGAGAGCGGGGCGACAAGTGGACTAGTTAGTCATTCATGTGGGCAGCCGCCCCCCACCATTAGCGGCCCCATGGGATGTTTAGGGCAGTGCCTATGCTTGCAGTATAAAATTCTGAGTCCAGAGAGAAGAAGAAAGAGTCAAAGTGAAGTTAAGAGAGCATCGGTGGAGTGAATCCAGTGTGATGGACCACTCTTCTGGCTCTCCGGGGGAACGGGTGAGGAGAGCCGTTCTGAGAGTGAGAGGAGCAGCGGAGACTGAGGCCTATGGGAACTCACTCTATGGTGACCAACTGAGGTGACAGAGAGAGAGCACCGAGTACCGAGTCCCGGCTGACGTGGCCAAGATGGAGCTGGAAAGGCCGACCCCACTGGCGTCTCGTGATTGTGGATTGATTTAAAGAGCAGCGGAGACGAGAGGGGGACACTGGAGGACGAAACTAAGAGAAGGCTGATGCTGACTTTAGTTTGGTGCTTTAACGCTTTAATGAACTATTATTCGTTTATCCTCGCTGCACTGTTGTAAGGATTTATTCATCGAAGACTAGAAATGGAAGATCTTTTTTGTAATGGCATTGCACAATGCCACTTGCTTTTTGCCTTTAGTAAATTGCACTTTTGTACTTTAAAGCCGTTGATGTCTCCTCACTTGCCCAGGACAAGTGAGGGATCTCTGAAATATAAAGAGATCCAAACAACATTTGAGCAAAGCTCATAAATCGGAAAAGGTCTACATTAAACATTAAGCACTTTCACTTTCTCAGTCTTCATAAATAACTCAGAATTCTTGCAATTAACAAAGTAATACAATTTATTTATAATAAAATGACAATAGAAGTTACATATATGCTTTAAATATATAGTATCTACTGTGGTGGGCTGGCGCCCTGCCCAGGGTTTGTTTCCTGCCTTGCACCCTGTGTTGGCTGGGATTGGCTCCAGCAAACCCCCGTGACCCTGTAGTTAGGATATAGCGGGTTAGATAATGGATGGATGGATATAGTATCTATTGTCATGCATACGCATCAGGTGATAACCTTCTGGGATCATATGAGGTATGTAATACCACCCAAGGATGAGAGGGGGCACTGTCACTAACTGTGCAGTCTCCCTTTCCCTCCACAGTGCCATAAAGATGCCTACTGAAAGCAGCTGACTCCACCCCTTCCAGTCAACCCCCCCCCCCCCCCCCATAAAGCCTGGGCATCCACAGAAAGAGTCATTTACTTGTGGACTAAGTGTACCCCAAGATGCAGATCCTGCAAATGTCAACCTGTTCAAGAAATTTGACTAATTCAGCCCAAAGGCTATGTTTGGTTAAGCCATGTGTTGTGTCCCTGCGACAAAGAGTGCAGGTTTTCCTTTAGTGAGTTAATCAATTAAATGGGGACAACCTGGTTGGCGTCCAAAACTTTTAATATGTTTAGTTGTCTGCCAACTGGCTAACCAACCACAACTGTTACCTGGTACGTAAGCACCCAAAAAATCAGACTGCGATCAAATACTCTGATCATCACCCAATCAAGTAGATAGATAGATAGATAGATAGATAGATAGATAGATAGATAGATAGATAGATAGATAGATAGATAGATAGATAGATAGATAGATAGATAATTTAGCGTAGTTGGCAGGATTATGTAGATAGATAGATAGATAGATAGATAGATAGATAGATAGATAGATAGATAGATAGATAGATAGATAGATAGATAGATAGATAGATAATTTAGCGTAGTTGGCAGGATTAGATAGATAGATAGATAGATAGATAGATAGATAGATAGATAGATAGATAGATAGATAGATAGATAGATAGATAGATAGATAATTTAGCGTAGTTGGCAGGATTAGATAGATAGATAGATAGATAGATAGATAGATAGATAGATAGATAGATAGATAGATAGATAGATAGATAGATAGATAGATAGATAATTTAGCGTAGTTGGCAGGATTATGTAGATAGATAGATAGATAGATAGATAGATAGATAGATAGATAGATAGATAGATAGATAGATAGATAGATAGATAGATAGATAGATAGATAGATAGATAGATAGATAATTTAGCGTAGTTGGCAGGATTAGATAGATAGATAGATAGATAGATAGATAGATAGATAGATAGATAGATAGATAGATAGATAGATAGATAGATAGATAGATAGATAATTTAGCGTAGTTGGCAGGATTAGATAGATAGATAGATAGATAGATAGATAGATAGATAGATAGATAGATAGATAGATAGATAGATAGATAGATAGATAGATAGATAGATAGATAGATAGATAGATAGATAGATAGATAGATACTTTATTAAGTAAGCAAAACAGCTGCAGAGGAGCAACGTTTGGGGCTCTGCCTGAGGCGCTGATGATTTTGGTTCATTCCTCGCAACTTGAAGCAAAGGTGTGTCCACCTGATGACCCCCAATAAGGGAGAAATACGTGTGGTGCACTCTTTGTATTGTTTGACAGGCACTCTATAGCATATCTATGATCTGCTCCTCACAACTGAGAGGACTTGGTGGGTGTTCGCCTAATGGCCGTCCAACCACAGACATTACCTGGTAGGTGACCACCCAAATAATCAGATTGAGATCAGACCTCTGGGTATATATTTATTATATAAAAAAATCTTGGGACAAGACTTTTTTCCAGCGACAAGACGTGATCTTTTGAAGAGAGTCAGAGAGACAGTTTCAAGACGGGCAAGACACGTCATACTTAAAACTTTTAAAAGGAAGTCCCTGTGATACACATGCAGAGCAGGTTAGAGATAACGGAAGTAGGAAAATTCGAAAGTCTCAAAAGAATGAGTGAAAAGATCACATTAGTGCAAACAAACAGAAAATATTACTCGGTGAAATAATGGAAAAGCGAAAAGAGATTGTATATTGTTTGAAGGACAAAAGGACAGGTGCTGTACAGGCTTTTAAACGTTCGAAGAGCCACCTGAGATGCAGATCACACAGAACGAAGCAGCAGCAAGCCAGCAGCTGATTGAGCAAAGAGGAGGTAAAAAAAACACCAACTGTTACTTTTTTCCCATTGTATCACTGTTTACGAGGGGGTTTCGGAGGAGCGAGCGCATCACCTTGGTGTGCATTCAGCCACACTCTTACCAACTGCACGTGGCACTGCCGGGGAGAGGGGTAGTGGGGTTTGGGTGGCGGGGGAATTGGTATGCGAGTGACGTTCAGATCACATGGCATGGCAGCAGCAGCAACAATCCAGCAGCTGACTGAGCAAAGAGGAAGTAAATAAAATGTATTTGTTTCCTATTGTATCACTGTTTAAGTGTTGTTTCGGAGGAGCGACCGTGTCTCCTTGGGGTGCATTCAGCCCCCAGTTTTCACAACAGCACAAATATATAACCTCTCTCTCTCTCTCTGTCTCTCTCTGTATATATATATATATATATAGTAAGAGAATGGACAGACTACGATAAAGATATGAGGCACCACTCTGGTGACCTCATATAACTGGAATTTGAAAAAAACAATGAAAACACACAAAAATTCTGGAGATGTCTTTCCAGATACAAATTCTCAATTGAGGTGTGTCAAGATGCCAGATCTTCCAGTCTTAAGCCCTCCTGGCAGGTGGAGTCAGTGGTGTTATAATCGTTATTCTTCCCATTTGCAGAGGGAGGAAGAGAAAAGGCATTATTACACAGCGCCAACCCCTGGAGCAGCAGTGAAATACAACCATCAGAGCCCTTAAGCTGTCCCCTATCTGACAATATACGTGGGCAAAACCTTAATTTCAAGAAAAATCAAGAAAGTATCATAAATCATGCACTTGCAGGTTAGTTAGTGTGCTCTTCCATTGCTCTTTGTTTCATAACTTACTCGCTATTGTGGTCAGGTCCAAAATGAGACGCCACCTTCCTGGAGTTTCTTCCTTTTATGTTGGGTGGATCAGAAGGGGCGGGGCTTACTAGGGTTTTTTACAAACGAGGGGCAGGTACCACATACCATATGTGAGCCTAGAAGGCGACCCTCTGGTGCATGTGTGACACTCTATATATACACACACACACACACACACACACATACATACAGTTGTGCTTGAAAGTTTGTGAACCCTTTAGAATTTTCTATATTTCTGCATAAATATGACCTAAAACATCATCAGATTTTTCACTCAATTCCAAAAAGTAGATAAAGAGAAACCAGTTAAACAAATGAGACAAAAATATTACACTTGGTCATTTATTTATTGAGGAAAATGATTGAATATTACATATTTGTGAGTGGCAAAAGTATGTGAACCTCTAGGATTAGCAGTTAGTTTGAAGGTGTTTTCAATCAATGGGATGACAATCAGGTGTGAGTGGACACCCTGTGTTATTTAAAGAACGGGGATCTACCAAAGTCTGCTCTTCACAACACATGTTTGTGGAAGTGTATCATGGCACGAACAAAGGAGATTTCTGAAGACCTCAGGAAAAGAGTTGTTGATGCTCATCAGGCTGGAAAAGGTTACAAAACCATCTCTAAAGAGTTTGGACTCCACCAATCCACAGTCAGACGGATTGTGTACAGATGGAGGAAATTCAAGACCATTGTTACCCTCCCCAGGAGTGGTCAACCAATAAAGATCACTCCAAGAGCAAGGCGTGTAATAGTCGGCGAGGTCACAAAGGACCCCAGGGTAACTTCTAAGCAACTGAAGGCCTCTCTCACATTGGCTAATGTTCATGAGTCCACCATCAGGAGAACACTGAACAACAATGGTGTGCATGGCAGGGATGCAAGGAGAAAGCCACTGCCCTCAAAAAAAAACATTGCTGCTCGTCTGCAGTTTGCTAAAGATCACGTGGACAAACCAGAAGGACATTGGAAGAATGTTTTGTGGACGGATGAGACCAAAATAGAACTTTTTGGTTTAAATGACAAGCGTTATGTTTAGAGAAAGTTAAACACTGCATTCCAGCATAAGAACCTTATCCCATCTGTGAAACATGGTGGTGGTAGTATCAAGGTTTGGGCCTGTTTTGCTGCATCTGGGCCAGGACGGCTTGCCTTCATTGATGGAACAATGAATTCTGAATTATATCGGAGAATTCTAAAGGAAAATGTCAGGACATCTGTCCATGAACTGAATCTCAAGAGAAGGTGGGTCATGCAGCAAGACAACGACCCTAAGCACACAAGTCGTTCTACCAAAGAATGGTTAAAGAAGAATAAAGTTAATGTTTTGGAATGGCCAAGTCAAAGTCCTGACCTTAAATCAATTGAAATGTTGTGGAAGGACCTGAAGCGAGCAGTTAATGTGAGGAAAGCCACCAACATCCCAGAGTTGAAGCTGTTCTGTACGGAGCAATGGGCTCAAATTCCTCCAAGCCGGTGTGCAGGACTGATCAGCAGTTACCGGAAACGTTTAGTTGCAGTTATTGCTGCAATGGGGGGTCAGACCAGAAACTGAAAGCAAAGGTTCACATACTTTTGCCACTCACAAATATGTAATATTCGGTCATTTTACTCAATAAATAAATGACCAAGTGTAATATTTTTGTCTCATTTGTTTAACTGGTTTCTCTTTATCTACTTTTAGGACTTGAGTGAAAATCTGATGATTTTTTAGGTCATATTTATGCAGAAATATAGAATATTCTAAAGGGTTCACAAACTTTCAAGCACAACTGTATATTTATACATTTCTGTGTTGAGATGGCACCCTGTCCAGCATTTGTTCCTGCCTTGAGCCCCCCTATGCTAGCTGGGAGAGGCTCCAGAACCCCCCGCACAACCCTGGTCTGGATGAAGTGGGTTAGAAAATGATGTTGTATATATCCATTGCCTGCGGTGGGTTGGCACCCTGCCCGGGATTGGTTCCTGCCTTGTGCCCTGTGTTGGCTGGGATTGGCTCCAGCAGACCCCCGTGACCCTGTGTTCGGATTCAGCGGGTTGGATAATGGATGGATGGATGGATATCCATTGCTTTGGGTTGAATTTTGTAAGCACATCAGGTGGAGGCGCCATGTAAAGTGCCATCAAACCAGGCTGCATAGACTGCAAAATTTACGGTTTGGCTTAATCCATTTAACTGGGGAGTCAGCGTGCTATGTGATGAGCTGGTGGGCACCCTGATGATGCCAGGTTTAGATTCTGACTGGAATGAGGAGTTTTCAAATGTGAAGGAATGATTATAATCTATTTATATTCATTTTCTAAACCTGTGTTTACCATAGCATGGGAGCCTGGATGCGGTGCCAGTAAATTACAGGGCACACTCACACTGATGCGCTCATGCCAGTGCCATTAAGTATCTCCAATTAAGGCAGCCTGCAAGCTGGAATACCTGAAAGAAAATTAAAAGAAAAACACAGATACCGGGACATTGGGCGTAACCTGCATCTCTGGTAGCAATGCTGACCACTTCACCACCTTGCTGACCAACGTGACTAACATGACATCCTTAACCTCCAGTTGAGTTCAAGGCAGGGATAACCAAATGGCTCATTCAATTTTAAAACGACCAATTTAAATAACGCACATTCTCTTGTGGGGATGAGCGAAGAAAACTGGAGTGCTAGGAAAAGACCCCTGCTGGGCAACATTTGACCATGTCTGGAAGCTGCTAGCTCTAACCACTACATTGCCTGCCTAATTCAAGATATTTGTCACTGCACTTTAGATTGCCCATCCATCCATTTTCACGCCAGTGTAGGGTCGCTGAAATGGCAGCCTGTCCCAGCGGACCACTCATGCCGGTGAATTCAGAGTCACCAGTTATCTTCATCTGCACATCTTTTAGAGGTAGAAGAAAAGCCCACCGATACACAGGGAGATCCAGCAAACTGCACACAAAGCCAGGATATTGACAGGGTCTGTGACCCATCAGCTTTTGTTCCTGTGCCACCATGCCACACACGTATTTAATTTGGGCTTGTCTGACTTTCCCGTTGAATTAAGTCTCATTGTTTCCTTTCTCGTCCGTTCTCTTATATTCACTTACAAAACTTTAAAAGTTGGTACATACAGCACATGCCCACCCAGAGTGTCATATCAATGACAGCGAAAGAGTCGACAGCACAGGGAGCTGTAACCTAAGCTGGAAATCAAGCCCCCATTTCCATAAGAGCACCAGGTCCCCACCCTGATGCGGTGGCAGCTGGGGTAAACCTAACACCCAGCCACGACTGGCATTCTTTATAAACATTGGCATATAAGGGGTGCAGACAGCCTGAAGCAGATGCCACTGGACATTCTCAGTTTTGCCTTTGGGTCTTGTATTTCTTTGACAGTCTGCTGTGGCAGAGTGCCTGGGCATCGTGCTGGGACAGAGCCAACTCATTCTTTATACCAACCTGCTCATTGGCATTCAGTGGGCACAAGATAGGACACGGTCAAAAAAAGTGATGCCCACCAACTACAAGGCTCAACATGGAGCTGCCAATGAACCTAACATGGTGGTGAGAAGAAAACTGGAGAACACCGGCGCACAGCAAGAACCTGCACATTAGAATGGAAACCCAAGACTCTGGAGCTGGCAGGTCATGATGAAGCAGCAGTTCTATGTAAATCAGAAATTGTTCTGGAAAAAAAAGGACACTAGAGCCTGGCACCATGACACCTTCACTAAGAGTTGCTGTGGTCCATTGCCTGCTTTTGACCTTCTGCCAGGCTCATGTTTTCAATCCTGTATGAGATGAGTCAGCCTCACTTCTACCACCTTGGAGTTCTGGAACACCTCAAGGATTGGCATGAATGAAACTTCACCACCGATTGAGATGCAGCTGCTGATACTTAATGATAATACGTTTGATTTATATAATGGAGGTCTTACGCTCTAAGAGCTTAGGACTAGCATAGGAGAAGCAGTTACCATGTCACACTTCTGTTCAATGTGAGATGGGCCACATCAAGGTAACATTCAGGGAAGAACGAATGCAATCTACCTGCAGGTATCTCCACAAGCTTCTGTGTTCATGAAGGGCTTCATTTAATACCTCCCCATGAGTGTGTTGTTATGGGAATCAATGAGGTGTTTTCTTCCAGAAAGAAGAGTTAAGAGAAGCCGAGCCCATCGACATCACACCGTCCTTGTGCGTAGATAATTGTCACTCTTGAGCAGAAAGTCGCCATTATGGTTCTTTTGAGAGATTCCATAGGAGAAACATTTTTTTGGTTTTCACAAGAACCATCCACTTGAAGGCACCAGAAAGAACTCTTTATTTGTTGATATCCGTTCTTAGATATCCATGAATAGATAATAACAGATATGAGAAAGCCCAATGGGTTCCTACTTTTATGAGAACACTTGCTGCTTACAATACCACAAGCTAAGTTCTGGTCTTCTCGATGTGTTCGTATCCTGCTAGCTAGCCTATCAGATATTCAAAATTTCTCTTTTGTCCGTATATTAGGAACATTTTCAAAGCCCACCAGACTAATTTCAAAAGTCTTCCCAGAATGAAATGGTTCTATAAGGAACCTCACAATTTGATAAAGTGCAGGATTTTTAAGAGCTGCCAATGCCACGTTGGACCCTCGTCTTCACCTTCTGGTGTCTCTCTCGTTCTGCCATTGCAATGGAAGAAAAAAAGACAGAAGATGTTGATGATCCAGCAATGGATTTCAAAGACCTCTGCACCTACTCTTCATTAACTACTCAGTAACTGTGGCAAATCAGGGGCATCGCTAGCCTCTACACTTATAGGGGGCTTAGCCCCATACGACTGGGTAATGGGGGGTACCCTTTGATGTTTCTGTACTATTAACAATCAGAGGCTATAAGCCTGAGATCAGGGACTGAAGCCCCCCACAATGTTGCCACTGCTGAAAACCCCAGGCAGCCCACAGCAATGAAGCAGCAGGAGCGAAAACTTTGAAATCCCGTCTCCTGTGCTTTGCAACCCTGATGCTTCTATTCTTTTACAGCTTTTTCAGTAATTGTGATTTTGATGGCTTCTTTTTTGTTTTTTTCTATACAGTTATGGAGAAGTACAAAAGCATATGCCCACCATACCCCCCCCAAAAAAAAAAATCACATTATTTGCAAGACTATTGCATTATTTCACAAAAGAATTGCATTTTTTTGCAAAAGACTCATGTTGTTTCTCAAAAGAATTGTCTTGTTTCACAAAAGACTTGCATTGTTTCGCAAAAGAGTTGTGTTGTTTCTCAAAAGTGGTGTGTTGTTTCTCAAAAACATTGTGTTTTTTACTAAAGCATTGCATTGTATTGCGGAAGAATTGTGTTGTTTCTCAAACGAATTGTGTTGTTTTGCAAAAGAATTGCATTGTTTCACAAAAGAATTGTGTTGTTTCTCAAAAGAGTTGTGCTGTTTCACAAAAGCATTGCATCGCTTTGCGGAAGAATTGTGTTGTTTCTCAAAAGAATTGCATTTCTTCACAGAAGAATTGCATTTTTCGCAAAAGAATTGTGTTGTTTCAAAAAAGAGCTGTGTTGTTTCTCAAAAGAATTGCATTTTTTGCAAAAGAATCATGTTGATTCTCAAAAGAATTGTCTTGTTTCACAAAAGACTTGCATTGTTTCGCAAAAGAGTTGTGTTGTTTCTCAAAAGCGGTGTGTTGTTTCTCAAAAGCATTGTGTTTTTTACAAAAGCATTGCATTGTATTGCGGAAGAATTGTGTTGTTTCACAAAACACTTGTGTTGTTTCTCAAACGAATTGTGTTGTTTTGCAAAAGAATTGCATTGTTTCACAAAAGAATTGTGTTGTTTCTCAAAAGAGTTGCACTGTTTCACAAAAGCATTGCATTTGTTTTGCGGAAGAATTGTGTTGTTTCTCAAAAGAATTGAATTTCTTCACAGAAGAATTGCATTTTTCGCAAAAGAATTGTGTTGTTTCAAAAAAGAGCTGTGTTGTTTCTCAAAAGAATTGCATTGTTTTGCAAAAGAATAATGTTGTATAGCAAGTGTGTTGTTCCTCAAAAGAATTGTGTTGTTTTGCAAAAGAATTGCACTGTTTCACAGAAGAATTGCATTCTTTCACAAAAGAGTTGTGCTGTTTCACAAAAGACTTACATTGTTTCACAAAAGAATCCCATTTTTTTCTCAACAATATGGCCTGTTGCTGCAGATGGCATTATGCACGTGTGTGTGACAGCTTCGTGGGAGAGATTAAGCCCGCATGTATCATGCAGTCAAGTGACGAGAAGTGAATTTACGGGTATGTATTTAATTCTTATCAGGTTACAGTCTGGCAAGTCCAGTACAGATGTCTTAACACAGGCAGAGTGGTAGCGCAGAGTCGTCATTCCCACCTCACAGCACCAGGAACCTGACATTAGATACTCAGGTCTGTGAGGTGTCGCTCAGCAGTGCTAAGCAGTGTGTCGTCCTTAATCGACTTTTACATTCTTATATTATTTCATTAATATGATTTAGGTGATTCAGTCACAATGGCAGACTTGACCTGCTCACTGGAGATATGCGACCAGAATGGATGGATCATTAGAAGTAAGGATGGATGAGTGTCTCCTGATGTGATTGACACCCTTAATCCCTCTACCTGCAGGTGACCAGGAGCCATTGGGGTATTCCTTGCCACATCCAGCTGCTAGTCTTAGTTTTTTACTTAGGTGGTGCAAATGAAACCAATCATCCTTGTGATTCAAGCTGTGAGCGAGACGTCCATTATGGGACCACAGCCACACTGTTATCATGGAGCCATGCGGTTACTCGAAAATGAAGGCAGAGAATGTATCTCCCTCAAAGGCGACTGTTGAAGCGATTCAAATAAAGAATGTGAAACTGCAGGCAGCCCCAGACACTTCTTATCTTATTAGCGTGGGCACTGGGTAGTGCCCGATACAAGTGGAGCTTCATACTTCATATAAAGTACTGAGGCAGCGAGCAGGCTTTCCCTGTCAACACAGTGACTCACGCATTCCTCTTGCCAGTCTGGAAGCAACGAGTGCCCGAGCAGTGCCAAGGCCGTGAAGCACTTGGAGACCACCAAGCCGGGCACTGTATAAATCTGACAATATGGGGCAGGCGTCTCATGTTCAAGCTCTGATGTCACAGCTCCACAATTCCTGGTCCAAGAACAACAGGATTCATGTTTTCTTGGAACGGTAGCTAATGACAGCAGTTTCCGCAGATATCTTAAGCCTGCACACTGCAGCGCTACTTGGGAAAATGACGACTTTGTAAGAATGCCATCCTGCTCTGCATAAGAGGGTAAAGAACATGGATGGATGGATGGATGGATGGATGGATGGATGGACGGAACCATTTAAAAATAACATCTTAACCCTTCTGGTTTGTCTGAAGTGTTTGTTATGGACAACAGTTCCACAACCATAGGTGTTTTTGCAGCTTTAGATCTGATCCCATTTTTTTTCCAGATACTTGGAAAAATAAACCTTGGTGTCCTACCTATGGGTAAGTTTGGAAGATGGAAGGATGGATGGATAAAATCTGAAGCTTTCTTGCTATCCTTCTTTACGTATATATCCATCCATACACTCATTTAATAATAAACCTCTGAGGTAAAATGGCAGACTACAGACTGAAAATGGCCACCCCGTATACTGCAAAATATGCACAAAAATAAAGAAAACACGTCTTTACAGGGGGAGTTCAAAATGGAACTGGCTAACAGATTGACAACTGAATTTAAATATGGTGGAGTCAGGATGGCCAGAACAGGAACTGATGGATTCCAGGGATAGGAAATGGCATCATCAGTGTTGGCTGGAAGTGACATCAGCAGTGGGTGGACCGATAGTGATGTCATCAAGAGGCAGGACATTTGGGTGAACCGCGGAGGAACAAGAGCAGGGAGGATTAAGAGAGAGCGCCATCCCCTGGTCTGGCAGATGAATATCAGTATTTGAACGTGTAAACCGTCCCCCATGAGCACGTGTGGGACACTTCTTAATAGAATTCTTAAATGTTGGAAGTCAGAGCAGCACTGGGCACCACACGCAGACATCACACTGGGATCCAGTTCATCACAGGACACACACACAGTCAGATATACCATTAAGTGTGAATCAGGTTCCCAAACATCCACCTTTGATCATTTACATTATCATTTACTAACCTATTATCAAGTTTAGAATATTGGAGAAGTAATATTAATAATAATAATAAATTCTATTTATATGTCTCTTTTCTAACCTTCTCAAAGTGCCTTACTTAGATGGGGGGAGCCATTACAGCCACCACCAATGTGAAGGATCCTCCTGGATGATGTGACGGCAGCCATTCTTGCACCAATACGCGTCATCCACACTGGAGCTGTTAGGTGGTGAAGTGGGTGACAGAGATTGTTAGCCAATTAGAGACAGGAGATGGAATGACCAGGCCGTGGTGGGCAGTTAGGCCAGGACATCTGGAAACTCCCTAATCTTTTTGAAAGATACCCAAGGACCTGTTATGCCCACAGAGAGTTTTATGTACCACCCAAAAGGATGGCACTGATTTTACAGAACAGTGCCCCCATCACTGCACTGGGGTATTGGGGTCCACAAACAGACCATGGGGTAAGTGTCCAGTTGTGAACCCAAGCTTTCCCCAAGGTGTGTCTCCAATCCAAGTATTTACTCACCGGGGCCAAGCAGGCTTAGCTTTAGGTGGAATTGCCTACTCTGAAGTGCAGGTGGTACGGCTGCTGGACTGCTGCCAATTAAAAAAGTATTTGTAGGGTACCAGCCTTTAAAGGGGTGCCAGTCTATCACTAGGCAGTCATCTCTTCTTCATCCAACCCAATGAATCCATCCCCACATCACAGATGTTACTGTTCACCTCAGCAACATCATGAGCAGGGCAAGAACTATCCAAGGCCTGAGCAGCAGCCCCTCACAGGGCACTCTTACACACTCGGCAACACTCATTCACACATAAGTAGACAGGGTGGAGTGGTAGCTCTGAGCCTAGGGATCTGCGTTGGTATTTCAATGGTTGCCGGTTTGAATGCCCAATACTGCCAAAACATATTTTGCTGTGCTGGGCCCTTGAGCAAGGCCTTTAACCTTCATTTGCTCCAGGGGTGATGTACAATGGCTGATCCTGCACTCTGACCCCAAGGGGTACAAAGTCCTAATACAAGAAATTCTAGAAGGTGAAATAAAGAAGAACAAAAGTATAAAGTTCTACAGATTCCTAAATCTATTACCAAAAATTCAGCAAGAGGAATGGCCACCTCTCAAGAGCAGGACCCTTCTTTGAGTGCCAGACTTGATGTTTTCTACATGGAGGTGTATGCGTGTCGCTTGTCCGAGAGATTTCCTTCCAGACAAATACGTCACCTACGTAACTGGTGACCCCCCAAATGGCTAGAGTGTGAAGTCCTGTGTGAATATGTCTAAGGATGGGCTGACCATCGTGTCCATTCTACATCTTGATAGATAGATAGATAGATAGATAGATAGATAGATAGATAGATAGATAGATAGATAGATAGATAGATAGATAGATAGATAGATAGATAGATAGATAGATAGATAGATAGATAGATAGATGTGAAAGGAACTATATAATACAAAGAGAGATGATAGATAGATAGATAGATAGATAGATAGATAGATAGATAGATAGATAGATAGATAGATAGATAGATAGATAGATATGAAAGGCACTATATAATAGATAGATAGATAGATAGATAGATAGATAGATAGATAGATAGATAGATAGATAGATAGATAGATAGATAGATAGATATGAAAGGCACTATATAATAGATAGATAGATAGATAGATAGATAGATAGATAGATAGATAGATAGATAGATAGATAGATAGATAGATAGATAGATAGATAGATAGATAGATAGATGTGAAAGGAACTATATAATACAAAGAGAGATAGATAGATAGATAGATAGATAGATAGATAGATAGATAGATAGATAGATAGATAGATAGATAGATAGATAGATAGATAGATAGATAGATAGATAGATAGATAGATAGATAGATAGATAGATAGATAATTTAGCGTAGTTGGCAGGATTAGATAGATAGATAGATAGATAGATAGATAGATAGATAGATAGATAGATAGATAGATAGATAGATAGATAGATAGATAGATAGATAGTTTAGCGTAGTTGGCAGGATTATGTAGATAGATAGATAGATAGATAGATAGATAGATAGATAGATAGATAGATAGATAGATAGATAGATAGATAGATAGATAGATGTGAAAGGAACTATATAATACAAAGAGAGATGATAGATAGATAGATAGATAGATAGATAGATAGATAGATAGATAGATAGATAGATAGATAGATAGATATGAAAGGCACTATATAATAGATAGATAGATAGATAGATAGATAGATAGATAGATAGATAGATAGATAGATAGATAGATAGATAGATATGAAAGGCACTATATAATAGATAGATAGATAGATAGATAGATAGATAGATAGATAGATAGATAGATAGATAGATAGATGTGAAAGGAACTATATAATACAAAGAGAGATAGATAGATAGATAGATAGATAGATAGATAGATAGATAGATAGATAGATAGATAGATAGATAGATATGAAAGGCACTATATAATAGATAGATAGATAGATAGATATGAAAGGCACTATATAATAGATAGATAGATAGATAGATAGATAGATAGATAGATAGATAGATAGATAGATAGATAGATAGATAGATAGATGTGAAAGGAACTATATAATACAAAGAGAGATAGATAGATAGATAGATAGATAGATAGATAGATAGATAGATAGATAGATAGATAGATAGATATGAAAGGCACTATATAATAGATAGATAGATAGATAGATAGATATGAAAGGCACTATATAATAGATAGATAGATAGATAGATAGATAGATAGATAGATAGATAGATAGATAGATAGATGTGAAAGGAACTATATAATACAAAGAGAGATAGATAGATAGATAGATAGATAGATAGATAGATAGATAGATAGATAGATAGATAGATAGATATGAAAGGCACTATATAATACATAGATAGATAGATAGATAGATATGAAAGGCACTATATAATACAAAGATAGATAGATAGATAGATAGATAGATAGATAGATAGATAGATAGATAGATAGATAGATAGATAGATATGAAAGGCACTATATAATAGATAGATAGATAGATAGATAGATAGATAGATAGATAGATAGATAGATAGATAGATAGATATGAAAGGCACTATATGATAGATAGATAGATAGATAGATAGATAGATAGATAGATAGATAGATAGATAGATAGATAGATAGATAGATATGAAAGGCACTATATTATAGATAGATAGATAGATAGATAGATAGATAGATAGATAGATAGATAGATAGATAGATAGATATGAAAGGCACTATATAATAGATAGATAGATAGATAGATAGATAGATAGATAGATATGAAAGGCACTATATAATAGATAGATAGATAGATAGATAGATAGATAGATAGATAGATAGATAGATAGATAGATAGATAGATGTGAAAGGAACTATATAATACAAAGAGAGATAGATAGATAGATAGATAGATAGATAGATAGATAGATAGATAGATAGATAGATAGATAGATAGATAGATAGATATGAAAGGCACTATATAATACATAGATAGATAGATAGATAGATATGAAAGGCACTATATAATACAAAGATAGATAGATAGATAGATAGATAGATAGATAGATAGATAGATAGATAGATAGATAGATAGATAGATAGATAGATAGATATGAAAGGCACTATATAATAGATAGATAGATAGATAGATAGATAGATAGATAGATAGATAGATAGATAGATAGATAGATAGATATGAAAGGCACTATATGATAGATAGATAGATAGATAGATAGATAGATAGATAGATAGATAGATAGATAGATATGAAAGGCACTATATGATAGATAGATAGATAGATAGATAGATAGATAGATAGATAGATAGATAGATAGATAGATAGATAGATAGATAGATAGATATATGAAAGGCACTATATTATAGATAGATAGATAGATAGATAGATAGATAGATAGATAGATAGATAGATAGATAGATAGATAGATAGATAGATAGATAGATAGATAGATAGCCCTAATCTTCCTAATACTGCCAGCCAAACTGTACTTCCCTAGATGTAACATTTATTTAAAGATTGCTACTTGGCACTATTTTCATTTCTGGAATGTGATTGTACAGATTTCCTGAAGGATTTCCTACGGGTTTCCTTTTCTAGCAGTACAAAAAATGATTTGAATTAGAAGTCCACCAGCGACAGCCCTTTCATATTAAAATAATAATAGTAATAGTGATAGAGTGGCATGTTTTTCTATTTCCTTAGTCTTTTGTTTTTGCTGCGTAAGGATGTGTTTCCAAGTAAACTCCGAAAGGCGGTGGGTGACGTCACGCTCACGCGGGGAGTGCCCTGGCGGCGCTGATACCCAGGGGCACACCCTGGCAAGCGTGTCTGCGTAGAGGGGCGTGGACCCACCAAAGGAGAACTTTATAAGTGTACGAGAGACTCCGATGACATCAAAACATCGCTGGGCGCGTAGCTGAGGGGTACTCGTGCTGCTTGTATTATTTTTGGATTCCCGGTGACTCTTCTTTTTATTTCTCATTTTTCTACCATCTCGGCTCAGAAAGCCCGACTGCCTGAAGCTTGAAGTAAGTTGGAGCGTCTTCACTGATTCTTTATTAAGTGCAGTTGTATGCGTTTATTTATGCCTTTTTCAATCGGAGTTTTAATCTGAAGACAGCTTCCTTGGAATCCGAAGGAATCTCCTCAGAGCCGGATTTTTCCCCCATGCATTTATTATTTGGGTTGGTTTTATTGGAATATGAAGAACAGCAAAACAAACTAAATTTTGTAGCTTTTCTTATGCTTATGTCGGCCGTGTACAGCACGAGGTGTGCCTGGATGCTGGGATTCTGGATGGGGTGTTCAGTTTGTGTTTTTCATGTTTCGCGTGTGTACAGAGAATGGAAAATCGATTTGCTTGCTGTGCAGTTAATGCGCCGTGCTAACTTATTTATCACACGAGCGCAAAGTGCATGATATGTAAAAATTGTCCGTTCATGATGATAATTTTTGTTTATGTATATGTAGGGGAGTTAACGGAATCTTTTGTATTTTGTTGACATCAGTATCCGCTATGTGTCTTACAATACGGCCTGTGATGTTAAAACGAGAAACACGGTGAGCCTTGCAAAAGGCTTTCATTCACTTTTATTTTCCGAGGCCATTTCATCAAAAGGAGGCTCGGAAAGAACTTCAGTCTCGACGGTAACGGGCGTAGTTCTGAATGGGGCGCCAGTATCGTAGTTAACGTTATTTTCAGACTTTTACAATTCCAGTTTACTTTGATGTTAACATTTTCCTAAATTACTGCGCACGTAGACATTCTGGCTACCGCCGATGATTCAATTTTATTTATATATATATTAATTCCTTTTCAGTCGCTTTTTTTCCAAGTCCTGCCAGTTATGAAAATTATTTTTTGTTGGTTGGGGGGGGGGGGGGGGGGTTGCACCAGCAATCGCAAAAATATCAGCATTGAGCTTTTAGGATTACAGTAATAATCTGTTTTCTGTGCATGATCCTGAATCATTTTAGCAGGTTTAAATAGCCGTCCTTTAATGGCCTCTTAATAGCGCGTGATATTCAATATCGATCTTATTTAGTCCCGCAGCCCACCCAACTCCCAACCCTCGGCGCGTTCCGCTTTTCTCAGTTTGTCAGATGGCGCCAATGCGAGGAACGCGGAGCAAGAAAGCGAGCCGCAAAAAATATGAAGATAAAAAGGGGGACTGACTTGTAATTAATTGAATCTGCTCCTGTGAGATCAGTCGGCTGAAATGCTCTCCGGCCAACGGTATGCGTATTGTTATTATATGGGAATGGATTTTTTTGTGTGTGCATATTTGTTATTTTTTGCACAACTGTAGAAACTCGGAGATAACTGAGAGCGCATGTTATGTCGAAGAGGACGAGGTTTAAAAATAGTTAAGAGGACCTGAATTGTGAAATGGACAGTGTTGAATGAACCTCCTGTAGTGTTAAAGCGTATGGACCCCATGTGTGCACCTAAAGGGTCCATTCACCTCCAGCAGTGTCACTTTGAGCCCGTTCTTGTAGTGATGGGTGTCCCGCGCCCCGAGCCGTCCGCCACACTCACAGCCACGGACCTCTTATGTTTCACTGTTTTAATTATTATTGTGACTAAATAAAATTTTTCTATTATTTTAAACGTGAAATAACGACAAAATGTAGCTGCGTTTATGACATCGGATACGCCCCCCTCCTAAAGACGACAGATAATTCTAGATTACACATTGTGTATATGCTGTAGATTTGAATTCTGATCTACAATAACCATCGCCACACTCTTTATTTCCTGGCTTTTTAACTTCCCGATCCTGGATTGAGAAAACACCAAGTCTTCTAAAAGTGAATGGCCGCCTATCCTGAAAGACGATGCTCATCCCACAAAGGGGAAGGCCCCCACACAGCTGAAATCTTCATTAAGGTGCGATTCACAAAGAAAAAGTCGGAGCGTGCCCCTCCGTGGTGAATTGTGGGGTCTTGACGGGGCTTACTTATTTATTTATTTTTTTTTAGTTTAGGGTGGGGCTCATTGATCGATGGCAGAAGGAATGTCCTTGGAGTGACGCTGCTGAGGTGAACTGCATGTAAAACAAATGAGAAAGAAAGAAAGAAAGAAAGAAAGAAAGAAAGAAAGAAAGAAAGAAAGAAAGAAAGAAAGAAAGAAAGAAAGAAAGAAAGAAAGAAACTAAATATAGAGGAAATGACGGAGCGCATGACAACGCATAACAAATAATAAATAAGCCTTAAACAGCTAGCTAGCTAGACGATTAAGGGACTATATAATAGATAGATAGATAGATAGATAGATAGATAGATAGATAGATAGATAGATAGATAGATAGATAGATAGATAGATAGATAGATAGATAGATAGATAGATATGAAAGGCACTATATATAGATAGATAGATAGATAGATAGATAGATAGATAGATAGATAGATAGATAGATAGATAGATAGATAGATAGATAGATAGATAGATAGATAGATAGATAGATAGATTTTAATTTTAGTGTAGTAGGCAGGATAGATAGATAGATAGATAGATAGATAGATAGATAGATAGATAGATAGATAGATAGATAGATAGATAGATAGATAGATAGATAGATTTTAATTTAAGCATAGTAGGCAGGATAAGATAGATTGACAGATCACTTGTAGTTCGGGTTAATCAAGTTTAGGTACAGTTTTTCAAATTACTGCTAGCCAAACTGCCAGTCAGTTGTTTCATAACCCACTTAGTCCTGAACGGGGTCGCTGGAGCCAATCCCAGGCACCACAGGGCGCAAGGCAGGAACAATCCTAGGTCAGGGTGACAATCCATTGCAAGACGTTTAAACACACACTATACACGCAGCATCGCCAGTCCACCTTACCTGTGGAAACCCACGCAGACACGGAGAGAACATGGAAACTCCATCCAAAGAGAACCCGCGACGCGAACCCTGGTTTCCTTAGTGCGAGGCAGCAGCGGCATCACTAAGCCACCGTACGGCAATTGCTAGCCATACTGTGGATCCCTTAATGTTACATGTATGTGAAAATGGCTGTTTGGAACGATTTACATTCCTGGAAAGCGATTGTGCAAATATTCTACAGGATTTCCATCTAATAAATAAATGGTATCCATTACTCAGTACGGATATCAGTTTTAGAATAAAAAACCCCGATCTTGGGTTTCTCGTGAGCTAGTGCAGCACCGTCGGCTCTATGAGTAACGGAACCAAGGAGGCCTAGGAATGTTAGTAAAATCTCTTATAATATAAACACTTCATGCAAACTTGCAACCGTCATTTCATTTCATTTACTGCTTTCGCTTTTGCGTAAGCTCGTCGGGTTATCTCCTGAAAAGTTCTGAGCTGTAACTTGATGGGGGTGGGGGCTTAGTTTGGTTTCAAAGTTTTCTTGTTGTAGCGGTTTAAGCCCTGCAGCGTAAATGTGTATTTTGTATAGAAAAAAAAAATGCGCTTAATTGATAAATGAGTAAATGTGTTATTCAGTACATCGCGTTATGAAAAATTCCATTGCATAAAACAGTGACAGAAAATTTGTTTTCCCTCTTTTTTGTTGCGACCCTTTTTTTTTATTATTATTATTATTCGCCCTTGTCATTACAATGCGTGGGTCTGTGGCGCCCTCTAGCGGCGGACGTGCTGCTTACGGACACACCCATCGGCACTGCGCTTTTCTGCTGCAGAGACGCACACACCCTTCTTCAAAAGCAGCTGCTGACCACCCCAAGTGATATCCTTTTTTTTTTCTCTCTCTCTCTCATCTTCTTCTTTAGGTCAAGTGAAGAACACACCAAGAGAAACCAAAAATGCTAATCTTATTGTTTGCAATCGTCATTTTGCACATCGCGGCTCTGGTACTCCTCTTTGTATCCACGATTGTCAACGTAAGTCAAACTTTTTGCTTCTATTCTTGCTTGTTAATAAAGTGGAAGGTTATTGGGGACAGTTGCGCTCCGGTTATTGGTCAGATTTCGGATCGGTAGCGTCTCATTGGTTGTCTTTAATGAAAAAAAAGAAAACAAACAAACGAACTTCACGCCCTCTTGAAGGCTGATTAATTTTAATTATAATTTGTTTTTGGCAAAAAAAATAAACCCGTTAGTTCTAGTGGGTGACAAGTCATAACGGTGACATTTTAAATAACTTCGTGTGACTTTTCCCGCTTTTAAATTTCACTACTCTTATTTCCATCACAAGACAGCTTTGTGAAGAATTTCAGTATTTATTTTCACAATTTAGAATGAAGTTAGTTTACACTAACAAAAAAAAAAGTGAACCCCTTATGAATTAAATATGAAGTCAGAGCTGCTGGTTAAGAAACCACTTGTTTGCATTTCGCAGTTCCGACTCTTTTCCGCTTGATTAAGCCAAGCAGTGACACACCTACGCAGATCTATGACAGCCACACGACCCCAAGGAGACATTTGTAGTTTAGAAGGGGATTTTAGATGCAAATAAAATAGATGTTCGGAATCGAATGGCTGACGACATGCTGTCCCGGTGGAAGTCCCCAAATGTTCGATACAGAGGGGTTCGAGTTTCTCGTCCGTTACTTTACTGGCATGTTGCACCCAAATGTCATTTTTCAAATTCTAAAGGTGTCTGATAAACTTCAGACTTTAAAGCGAGTTCTGTAATAAGCACAGATTGACAGCCGGGAGTGAAATAGTTGATAAATGACTAATAAAGCCACACCCAATGGCATGGGACAGCAAGAAATGTGGCACGAGGGTGTCACCTATTTAATGTATTTCTCGTCCTCTGGTGAGCAACATGGCTTCATTGTATTGCTTGTGTGTTCATTTACAGGCTTGGGTTTCTGACAATGGCAGTACCGCAGATCTTTGGCAGAACTGCAGTTCATCAGACACAGGGGTGCACTGCGTAGTGGGCTACACAGGAGGTAAGCAAACAAGAAGGTGTCCTGGGTACAAAGGATCTCTCAGTTTGGCTGGGGCTCTTTGTGGTGGTCCCCTGGGTGCAGCCTTATTTATGGCGAATATAGTTACTGGTGTGGTGGAAAGCGTTCTGTAATCCATCCATCCGTTTCCTCTCAGAGGTGTAAGATATTGTCCATCCATCCATTTTCAAGCCCAATCAGGGTCATAGTGTAGCTGATGTTTATCATGGTAAGAATTGGGACGCCCATCCTTGGATGGGTGTGCCAGTCCATCACAGGGTGCACACCCATCATGCGTGTCTTTGGACTTTAGGAGGAGACCAGAGATGCAGACACGGGGAGAACATGCAAACTCCACATGGAGTAGATCCAGATTGTGAACTCTAGTCTTCTTATTGTGAGGCAGCAGTGCCACCGTGCCACCCTAAAATGGGTGGCTACTTAGAGGACACTCAGACATAACAAAGCAATTTAAACTCTTCAGATATGTGGTAGTGGAAATTAATGCTTAGTGGAATCCATAATGAACATCATGATGGGATGAGTGACAAGGCAATAGACTCCAGCTATGGATCTCCAGAGCTCCACTCCACTGAGGAGGTTGTTGCTTTATATTACCTGTCAGAGATTACACTATGGTTAAGGTTAGACTGGGGGGAGGGTTATCTGACTCAAGTGACAAAATCCTGCAATCCAATTGGCTGCTGAGTTGTGGAGCTGTGGAGGTCTGCAGCTGGACCCATCTCTGTTCAGGTGCTGTTTAGAAGGTGTAAGTGAATTCTGGAGCTGGGAAGTGTTAGGGGACATGTGATGCATCCATTAATTCTGTTCTAGAGGCTTTATGGTGGTGCAGTGCTTAGCACCGCTCTCTGACTGATGCAGCATTCCAGCTTTGAATCCCATGACAAGTTATTGTCCATTTAGAGTTTGTATGTTCTCTCCAGGTCTCTGTGTCTTTTCCTCCGACATCCCAAAGAAGTGCCTGTTTGGATGATTGGTGAAGCCAAAGTGACCCTCTGTGGGTGTGTATGTGTGTGAGTGAGCCCTGAGATGAAATGTCACCTTACCCAAGGTTGGCACCTGCCTTGCCCCATCTCCCTGACCAAACCTAAAGTGAAGGTTTGAGAATGTCATACGCTATGTTTTATTATAGCATAAGCTTCTCTAATCTCAGTCAGTCAGTCAGTCATTATCCAACCCTCTATATCCTAGCACAGGGTCACAGGGATCTGCTGGAGCCAATCCCAGCCAACACAGGGCACAAGGCAGGGAACCAATCCCGGGCAGGGTGCCAACCCACCACAGGACACACACAAACACACCCACACACCAAGCACAAACTAGGGCCAATTTAGAATCACCAATCCACCTAACCTGCATGTCTTTGGACTGTGGGAGGAAACCGGAGCGCCCGGAGGAAACCCACGCAGACACGGGGAGAACATGCAAACTCCATGCAGGGAGGACCCGGGAAGCGAACCCAGGTCTCCTTACTGCCAGGCAGCAGCGCTACCACGGTGCCACCGTGCTGCCCCCTTCTCTAATCTCTTTGATGAAATGCAGGGTTGCTGGCTGCCATGGCAGGTAGTGTGGCACAGTAAAGCAGTGGGTTCAGATCCTGAGACTGACACTGTGTGACATTCTGAAAGTCACTACACCTGCCTAATGGCAAAGACAAAAGAAATGGGACCCAAAATATCTCAAATAAATCACCTAAGCTGAATCATATATAATAGTGGACTATCTTGTCAGGAGCCAACACTGGATAGAATGCCAGCCCATCAATTACTGAACGTACTTTATTTCATTTGTACCTACTTTATTATATTAAATTATACTCTCAGAGACAACTAATCCAATTCAGTTGTGCTAGTGCAGGACCATCCAGAACAGCCCCCGGGAGTAAGGTGGGAAAAAGTTCTGTACAGGCACCATTCCACCTTACATGCCGACACACAGACACACACACACACACTGGGGCCTGTGCACCTGACCTTCATGTCTCTGCAGCTGTGGGAGGACAACTGGAGGACACAGCTGGAGGAAAACTCACACGGAGACAGGGGGGCCACGCAAACTTCACAAAGGCAATGACCAGGAGGAGGAATCAAAGTCATGATGCTGGACACATGCAGCAAGCTAACCAACTCCATCCTATATTATATTATATTATATTATATTATATTATATTATATTATATTATATTATATTATATTATATTATATTATTATCCATCCATTCTCCAACCTGCTCAATCCAAACACAGGGTCACGGGGGTCTGCTGGAGCCAATCCCAGCCAACACAGGGCACAAGGCAGGAACCAATCCCGGGCAGGGTGCCAACCCACCGCAGGACACACACAAACACACCCACACACCAAGCACACACTAGGGCCAATTTAGAATCGCCAATCCACCTAACCTGCATGTCTTTGGACTCTGGGAGGAAACCGGAACCCCTGGAGGAAACCCACGCAGACACAGGGAGAACATGCAAACTCCGCACAGGCAGTGGCCAGACACAACATATTGGATCCATGCAGCAGGTTAACTAGTTCACTACCATTCCATCCTATATTATATTATATTATATTATATTATATTATATTATATTATATTATATTATATTATATTATATTATATTATATTATATTATCCATTAATCCATTAATCCATTTTTAAGCCCTTTTATCCTCAGCAGACACACAGAAAAACTGTAGCCTATCCCAACACACACACCATACACACACCCCATACACACTCTCAATTTAGTATCACTTATCCACCTAGCCTGCCTGTCTTTGCACTGTGGGAGGAAACCGGAGGACCAGGAAGAGATCCATGCAGACATGAGGAGAACACGTGAAATCCACCAAGGCAATGACCAGGCACAGGGTATTGGTTCCATTGGCTATTCTATTCTATTATACTAACTGTGCTACCCATCCAAGATACAATGCATGTGTCAATATCAATGTCAATTTATTTATATAGCACATTTAAAACAACATAGGAATGCTGTGGCCAAAGTGCTTTACAATAATAGAATAAAAGAAAAAACAAACAAATAACATAAATAGAAACTCTTTTATATGTCTTTTGGAATGGGATTAGGAAAAGCAATGTTAACATTTGTGGTGCACCATCTTTTGGAATGAAAATTGCAGTTAATTTTATCACTAAGAATGTTTGTGGTGCGCCATCTGTTGGAATGAAAGCGACATAACAACCAGATGACACAGATACACAGACCCACAGATGTTTATCCTTTTATTATATTATATTATATTATATTATATTATATTATATTATATTATATTATATTATATTATATTATTATATTAGCTTGCTGAGATAGGTTTCATCTTCCTTGCAAGTCTTTTCTAAGTTAAATGGTATAGAAAATGGATGGATGGATATATTATATTATATTATATTATATTATATTATATTATATTATATTATATTATATTATATTATATTATATTATATTAACTTGCTGAGATTGGTTTAATCTTCCTTGCAAGTCTTTTCTGGATTAAAGGGTATAGAAATGGATGTATGGATATATTATATTATATTATATTATATTATATTATATTATATTATATTATATTATATTATATTATATTATGATCCATTACTGTTCATTTACTAGAATGGATCATCATTATTTGGTGTTATGAATATTGGATGCACCTTATAAATACCTGAAAAAATATTTTGTTGAGAACAAGTTATTGATCCTTTTATGCCTTAATATTTTAAATGTGTTTCTTGTTGCTGCTACTGCATACAATGAGATTTTGCTAATATTTAAGATATCAGCTTATATTAATGAAGCATCTGACATGATGAGCTTCATGAATTCCCTGTCTATTTTCTTAGACTCGTATTTATTTTTTTGCACCAACACTCTCACAGCGGCTGTGCTCGAGGGGGTCTATGTATGCACCTTCAGGTGGTCTGGCCTTCCATTCAGTGTCGGTTCCTCCCTTGTGCCTGACTGTCATGGGGTACATTCTGGTTTTACAGTGAAAGGCAGGACTGGAAAGTCAACGGATGGATGTGTTAATAGATGGGCATTGTTAAACTTTACTTATTCCATCAATAGTTCAGAATCTCCACCTTCAGTCTCCTTTACTTTATTTAAAGTAGCTTCACCTTTGGTGTGATGTAAACATCTTATGAGACGCCATGTTGGGTGTTTCCAGCCTACTGAACGTTTAGCTCTCTCTTTATTTCCTGAGGTTGATTGCAGAACTGCCTTCATGCCAGTCTGAAAGCCCCAGGTCACTTCACCTTGAGCTCATGAGTATGGAGTCTGCTCATTTACCCATCTTTAGACTCAGTACTGGGGTGAGACGGTCATGGTGGTATTGTGTGACTAGTTTTGGATTGTCAGGCTATGGGTTGAGCGTCATTCCCTGCCATGTTGTATTTGGTGTCACATTAGACGTAAGACCGCTTGACGTGCACTGTGAGTTTGAGGCTTGTCTTTGAGGTGGTCCTGTCCTGATTTTTCTATTATGGGCTCTGCTCTTGTTGCTTGAAGGATTCGCCTGCATGGCCAAGCTCTCCTCTGATGCCACCTAGTGGGTGTTATTCGCAGAGGCACTGTTTTCTTCAGATATTTCCATATTGAGGTCTTTACTGCTGAGCTATTTAAAGTCTGCGAGTATCCAGCAGGATTGGATGTCTAAAAGTGACCCCACTGGAGGAGCTTAGAATTCGAGAGGCTCCCAGCTGATTGGTTGTTCTGCTCCCAGCAGGCACGATTTTGGTTATAAGCAAGAGCTGAGCAAATGAATAATTGAGTGTCAAGAACTTCATCAGAGCGCCTCTGCAATTGAAATGAAAGCAGGCAGTTTATGGGCAAGGCAAATGAAGTACAGCTTAGTGAGGAAGTATGGAGAGTAAAACCGATGGGGACAAAAAAAAAAAAAAAAACAGAAACAGGGTGCCACTAAAAACAACATCAAAGCAGAGGTGCTCAATTGTGAAGTGTCTTCACCTGCAGTCCCAGGGGTCACTAACGCTGCCTGCTGGCTTTGTTTTCTCAAGCCCAGAGCCTGTGCTGCCAGCTGCTGCTCAGGTATGGCTGGCATTGTGAGGGTGTAGCTGGCAGACATTCAGTCAGGTGCTCGGCAAACACGGGACATTTTTGCAGAAGTCTGAAAACACATTTTTTTTGACGATGCCACAGATTTATGTGTGTTCACACAGGGGAGAATCCGTAGAACGACCTCAGAAATACAAAATTACATTCCGTGTGCGCGTCGTGTGATTGGTGTGATTACACCGTGTTTGTGACGGCGTGTGGACATGTGTGCTTGTGCAGTGTAGTGGTGTATGTACATTTATACCGAGTGTGGCTTAAAACATGTACAAATCATAGGGACGTGCATACATGTACAGTATGTGAGCACGCTTGTCCAGCATTTGTATGTGCAGAAACATGCAGCGTGTATGTGTGTGCATGTACCATGTGGGGGTATATGTACAGTACATTTATACTGTATAGGCATGTAAGAGCGGATGTACAGTGGGTATAGAAAAGAATCCCCCCCTTTTAAATATTCCCATTTCTTTACTTTACAGCCTTAAATGAAAACACACACAACAAATATTTCTTCCCAGCTTTACTTACTCAAGTCAAGTCAAGTAGAGCTTTATTGTCATCCTAACAATATACTTACAGTACACAGTGGGACGAAATATCGTCCTCCAAAGTCAAAAGGTGCAGTACACAAGATATATATATATAACTAAAAAAAAAACATATACAGTATTAAGTAGTATTTTGTAATCCAGAGAGTGTGTGGAGTAAAGAGTCCAGTGTGGAGGAGGGCAGCATGGTGTTCAGGAGCCGGACTGCTTGGGGAAAGAAACTATTGCACAATCTCGCAGACCTGCTCCTGATGCTGCAGAGTCGTCTTCCAGATGGAAGAGGAGCAAACAGTTGGTGGGGGGGGGGGGGGGGGGTCAGCCATGATGCTAGTGGCTTTATGAAGGCAGTGTGAGGTGTAGATCTCCTGCAGACTGGGTAGAGAGCTGCCAATGATGCACTCAGCAGTCCGCACAATCCTCTGAAGGGCTTTGCGGTCGGAGGCATGGCAGTTTCCATACCAGACTGTAATACAGCTGGTCAGGACGCTCTCTATGGTGCCTCTGTAGAAGGTGGTAAGTATGGGTTTAGGGAGGTGCACCTTCTTCAGTCGTCGCAGGAAGTAAAGACGCTGCTGGGCTCTTTTTGTTATATAGTTGGTGTTTTTGGTCCAGGACAGGTCCTCTGTGATATGAACACCTAGGAACTTGGTGCTCTTCACTCTCTCTACTGTGACGCCATCAATGTTGAGTGGGAGATGGACAGCCTTTGTCTTCCTGAAGTCAACAATCAACTCTTTTGTCTTTTCAACATTAAGAGACAGATTATTGTCTTTACACCAAAGTGCCAACCGTTCCACCTCTTCTCTGTACGCCGCATCATCGTCGTTCTCAATGAGTCCCACTACTGTAGTGTCATCGGCGAACTTGATAATGTGGTTTGTGTCAGAGTTGGAGGTGCAATCATGGGTCAACAGCGTGAAGAGTAGCGGGCTTAGCACACAACCCTGGGGGGCACCTGTGCTCAGTGTGATGGTGTTAGATCTTTTATTCCCAATCTGTACTGTTTGAGGTCTTTCAGTGAGAAAGTCCAGAATCCAGTTGCAGGTGGAGGTGTTGAGTCCGAGCAGATCCAGTGAAAGAGATCACAGCTACAGTTCAGAAAAATGATAAAAAACTAAAAACAAGACATAAGTGAGATTAATAAAGGACCCCCCGCCCCCATGTCAAGGTCATTTTGTTGACCCCCCTTTTGCTTTAATGACAGCCTTGAGTCTGTCAGGATTCTTCTCTATTAGCTTTGCACATCTAGACTGAGCCCACTCAATATTTGCCCCCCCACTCTTCTTTACAGTTTAACTGTTCAAGTTCAGTCATATTGGACGGTGAGCGTTGGTGGTCTGCTGTCTTCATACCTTTCCACAGATTTTCACTGGGATTTATGTCTGGGCCACACTGGGACATTCACTTTTTTCTCCTTCAGCCACTGTGCGGTCCATTTTGCTGTGTGTTTCGGGTCGTTGTCGTGTTGAAAGGTGAACATTCTGCCCATCTTCAACTTTGTGGTAAAGGGTAGCAGGTTTTCCTCAAGAATTTGATGGTATTTTGCCCCATCCATTTTTCCTGCTACCCTAACGAAAGCCCCAGGCCCTGCGGCAGAGGAACACCCCCACGAGAGGATGCTGCCCCCTCCATGCTTTCCTGTAGGTATGGTGTGTTGTGGATGGTTAGCTGCATTGGTGTTCCGTTTGGTATCGAGGCCAAGTAGTTCGGTTTTGGTCTCATCTGACCATAAAACCTTTTTCCACCTGGCATCAGAATCTTGAAAAAGCTCAAACGAGCCTTAATGTGGCCTTTCTTGAGGGGTGGCTTCTTCTTTGTGACCCTTTGTGGAGCACTTGTGAAATTGTTGTCACCTGCACACAATGGCCACTCTTTGCCATAAAATCCTGTAAGTCCTTCAAAGTAGCCATTGGCCTCTTGGTAGCCTCTCTTACCAGTTTCCTCGTTGATGGACGGCCGGATCCGAGGAGGCTCCTAGTAGTACCAAACACTTGCCACTTCTTTATGATGGACTTTACTGCACTCCTTGGGATTGATAAAGCCTTTGAGATGTTTTTGTCTCCATCACCTGCCTTATGTCTGTCCACAACTCTTAACCCTGAGATCTTTTGAAAGTGGCTTGCCACCCCTAGTCAGTTGTGTGCTGTCAGTGGCACTACCAAGCAAGGGAATGAATGCTCCAGGAACAGCTTCACTAATCACACTCATTACAACTGATCACAGGGGGAAGGAAGCCAGTAATCAGGGTCTGCAATGGAAATGGTGGGCACTTACACCTGATTGAGTTTTGGGGGCTCCTTTATTAATATCTAGTATTTCTTATTTTTAATTTTTTTAAATTCTTCTGAACTGTGATATCTTTCACTTGGATGATTTAGATTGCATTGAGTAAGTAAAGCTGGAAGAAATATTGGTTTGTGTGTTTTCATTTAAGGCTGTAAAGCAAAAAATATGGGAATGTTTCAAAGGGGGCGGGGGGGATTCTTTTCTATACCCACTGTATGTCTACAACATAACTGCTTGTGTGGGTGTGTGTGTGTGTATCATGTGGCAATACGTACATTTACAGTGTCTGTTCACTAATACAGCATTTGCTTGTGCACGTACAACACATATGAGTGTGCGCATGTTCCTGTAGAATATAGAGTATGTACACTTATATTAAGCATGTGTATGTTTACAGCTTTTTGATTTGTGTATCATCACCTGGACATGCAAACATTTACAGTGTGTGCATGCAAATGTCTGTGGATGGGTCGTCAGCGTGTGGGTACACAAACATTTATACTATGCGAGTCCATAGGAGCGTACGCCTGTACTTACATGACAAGGACATGTGCTGACTAATATGGCCTTTGTCTGTTCATATGTAGCCTATGCACAGTTATGACATGTTTGTGCATCAAGGGGTGTGCAGGCTTACAGCAGATATGCGCACCTCTTGTGGACATGCGTGCCTTTACAGAAATTATAAGTGATTAGTAACGATTTAAGATATAACAAAATTAAGCTTAGAACTAAATTTTTCTTATTATAATTTTTTATTTTTTTTGCTATTTTACTTTTCTTTTTTTTTTTGTGTGAACTGTTTTACTTTGAAATTTAACTAAACTTTTAAAAACGAAGATATTTTGTCTGCAGAGTCATTTCTGTGCGTCAGGCTTTTGTTGAATCCCATTTTTGAGTTAGAGCTGCTGTATTTTGGAAACTTTGGGAAAATGCAGCTACATTCTCTCAGTATGCAGAATCGTTGTGCCTTATAACTGCTTTTGTGCAGTACGAGTTTGTAGAACATGTGCTGATGTTTCCATGTCTGACATGTGCTTGTACAGAGTATATGTGCATTCATGTGTGTTTGTGCCTGTGATTGTGTGCGTGTCACCATAGGGTTGTATTTGTGTACAGATATATATATTTGTATTTGTGTGCAGATGCATGTACAATGTGCAGATATGTGCACATGGGGTGGGTGTTCATGTTTACAACATACTGTATATGGTCTGATTATATTTCCTGTGGACACACGTGAATGAACTGCATGGGAGGAATGTGTGAGCACACGTCCAGCATGCTTTTATGCATATGCAGAAGGAGCTTGTGTTTGCATGTCGTTGTGAGTACACGTGAATATCGGTGTGTAGGTAAACATGTTTAAGGCCTTTAATGACATCTTGGGCACGGCCATCAGCAGAGTGTCTGTTTGCGGAGGGAGCGTCGACCTCATCGAGATGTTTACTTACCTCAGCAGTGACATTCATGTCTCTGGTGACTCTTCCTATAAAGTCAGTAGACAGATTGGGAGAGCATGAGGGGGGTCATGAGGTCACTGGAAAGGGGTGGGTGGTGCTCCTGATATCTCTGCAAAAGGATGAAGGTCCAAGTCTTTAGAGTCCTGGTGCTTCCTGTCTTGCTATGTAGTTGCGAGACATGGACGCTATCCAGTGACCTGAGATGACGACTGGACTTCCTCAGTACTGTGTCTCTCCGGAAAAATCCTTGGGTACCGCTGGTCTGACTTTGTGTTGGTCATGAAGTCCCGAATGAAGCACATGACCTGAATTGTGAGGGAGCGTTAGTTTCAGCACTACGGCCATGTGGCGCATGTTCCCCAACGGTGATCCAGCTTGTAGGATCCTCATTGTTGGGGACCAGTCCAAGGGATCGCCCACTTAACACCTGGCTGCAGCAGATAGAGGATCATTTCCGGAGGGTGAGACTGGACCGCATGTCTGCCTGGGGGGTTGCTAACTGGGATCCCAAGTTGTTTCATCGTGTGGTGGGTCTTATGTGCTGTACCAGTGCATGCTCCCCAACTTGACTTGACTTGGTAAACATGTATTTCATGTGGCTACATGTGTGTGTGTGTGTGTAGTGCATTCATGTTTGGCATGTAAGTGTCTCTCAGTATGCAGAATCGTTGTGCCTTATTACTGCTTTTGTGCAGTATGAGTTTGTAGAACATGTGCTCATGTTTCCATGTTTGACATGTGCTTGTACAGAGTATATGTGCATTCATGTGTGTGTGTCACCATAGGGTTGTGTAAATATTGAGAGTGATGCCTGCATGATTTCAGGTGGCACACGACTTTGGACTTATCTTCAGTCCACATTTTAGCCAAAGCTCATGTATAAACCGGACGTTCCCTCATGGGCATTTGCACGAGTGTTTGGTTGAACGCGTACAGTCCGTGTCCACAGCAGCGGGTGTCTGCGATCGAGTGCCAGATCTCCAAGTCGTTCCTCTAAATCTTCAGCCTTCTTGAGTCTGCAGGAGCTTGCTGGGCTCAGGGCTTCTCTGCTGTGACCCCACAACATGACCTGAAAATGACAGCCAGTTGGATGCAATGACCTGCAGATCTTAAACTGTTTTAACACAAATTAATTTATTGTGACGTCCCGTCGAATAAACACACTCAGGAGCCGCTTGTCCGGGGGAGTCTTCCAAATCCTGACTGGCTTTTTATTGGATGTGCCGTGATATAAATGGTGCCCGTTGTCTGGGTCACGGGGACACCTCCGAAATAACAAAAATAACCCGCTTTCGTCCTATCTACCCTCTTGCCTGCTTTATAACTGTTCGCTCCCTTCTCCACCTGGTGCTGTCTACTTTTCGCTCCAGCAACAACAACCACTTCCGACCACCCTCTACCCTTTCCTCCGCACGCCGTTAATTAACCCTGATCCCTGTCACTCAACTCTCTCTCTAGGGAGGTGCCCCGAGTCCATACAAAAAGTGTTCCCCCCCCAAGACTCCATCCCAACATGGCTTCCACTCCCTACAGCCCATGTAGTGGCAAGACACGTCACAATATGATATGCAGTAAGCTTGAAGGGGGGCACTTCTGAGTCAACAACTAATGGAAAATAATACCAGGGAAGCCCAGATAAAAAAAAATAGAATTTATTAATAAAAAGTAATTATACAAGGATAGGCCAAAATTGAGGTGACAGAAGAATTGACCAGGAAAAGCAGACCCTACATATGTAATGAGCCACTGGCCAACCCCTGAGGTGGCAGGTCCACTGTCCCACCAGCAGATCAACGCCTAAGTACTCCGCTTCTTACCTCTGAGGCCAACCTAAAGCAAAATACGCGAAGACGGGAGCAGTTATTTAAGGCCAGCATGGACTCCACAAACTGTTTCTATTTTTCAGTTTTATAAGATTTTTAATAAGGAGGGAGCATCTGGGGGGCTTGGGGCCATATCTTCAATAGTAGAAATGCATTCACTTTGCAGCTTCTAGCCTTCATACAGTGAGGTTTGCCGCTGACATTGCAGCCGAGCTGGTGATGGTGGTGGAGCAGTTTGTGAATGCCGGCCATGTCAGGCCTGATTTGTGTGTGAAGGCCCATTTATGGGATTTGTGAGTAAATAAATCCAATTAGGCGGGAGCTTGAATAGGTTTGTAGGTTCAGCGTGGCACAGAGTACCATGAAACCCTTGCATGGGCTAATCGAGTACGGCTAATCAACTAAATTACGCTGTAAGGAATCCTTGGAGTGGACAACGAGGAACTGAAATTAATACAAAAGTCAATTGCCGCCTTGTTAATTAGGGATCTGGCATCCCAGACAGGAAGTTTGGCAAACTGACATAATAGGAAGAAATCAGTGTACGGAAAAAGGGGAACGTCCTTAACAAAAGCAGACGCAAATGGGTGTCATTAAAGAAGCAGGAGTTGCAAGACAGAGGATCGGAAATGCTAAGTTTAAACACCAGACATGTCTGAAAGGGAGAAACGAGATCAGATAACAGGCAAGATGGTGTTGCTGGTAGACAACCAAAGAAGCTGCTTGTCTGCAAAGCAGTGAAGAAGCACAGAACAATACGACTTTAATCACTGGCAGATTTACGGTACATCCTGCATGTTTCCATGTAACTTGAAGAAAAAGCCGGACGTGTGGTCGAGTCCGTAACCGGGTATGACGTTCAGGTTTGATTAAAGGGATTATCTGCTTTGGAGAATCTACAATCTGGGGTTTAAAACTGGCCATGTGACGTTCTTTACGGGTCTATAAGCTTAGCAGCTCATTAGAGAGATAGAGTAGGGTTCCAGGGATATGGGAATTTGTAAAGGGGATGCACCTTTATGGTCCAAACACTTCCTGCACAATGCAGTGATAAATCCATATTACTAACCGAGAATGGTAAACCGGATATGGACACAGGGACCTGCCCGTGGACGCAGGAGACATAGTGCGCAGGCGCCACACAAAGCCCCCCCGCCCCAGAGTGAAACGGGAGAGACTACGAACCGTCTGACATGCCCCAAGCAGGATAAAGCGAGGTCAGAAATAAAAGACAAGAGTAGGAAACAAAGTAAAACGTCATAAAGAGGTTAAAGAACGGGGCCAAACACATGGAGAGCAGGTTACAGATGATGAAAACTGGAATGCAACAGCTTCAAAAAAACCTAGGCACGATACACATGCACAGCGAGATACAGAATATAAAAGCAGAAAAAATGACAGTTAAACGTCCACACCACACAGCGGAGGCAGACCCGGAAGGTGCAGGCACCTACATCGCGCGTCGGAAGGCGCAGGAAAGTACGAAAGGCAAAGGCACCTACACAGCATGGTAAAACCCGACATAATACGGAAGGCGCAGGTGTTGCCGCCATATTGTGAGTGGCACTACTGCGTAGTGAAGGCGCAGGTGTCACTGCCATATTGTGCGTAGCACTACTGCGGAGTGAATTTAGGAATAATGTGCTGCTTGGGATCGTACAAAACGGCGAACACGACCCACCGTCTGAAACTGTGTAGGCAAAACAGGCACGCGTTCAAACCGAATGATCTCGACTGACGGATATACTCCTACAACGCGCGTCTCAAACCGCAGAAGCAGGGCAAGCATGGGTTCAAACAACGCAAGCTCCTACAACGCGCGTCTGAAACTACGGCTGCCCAGTGGGCACGGGTTCAAAACGCCGGGGGTAGGCGAGCGAAGCGAGCAGGGGGCGAAGCCCCCTTGTAAAAATATAAAGAAGTTTCATCAGTGGAGAGAGACTGTCCCACTCTAACCCAGTGAACTGAACATACTTGACACCGAGGTGGTCCTTACAAGGACTACATTACACCAACTGACAGCTTAGCAGGCCGTCATTGAGGAATTCAGGTTGTTCTAAAAGGAAATGGGGGACCTACCCAAAGCTAGATAGGTGTACCTAATAAAGTGGCCACTATGGATACACGTGTATGTATTGTAATAATAACAAAACGGGACAAAGATAAAGAGTTGGGGCATTGTCTTGTTGATACCCCCTTTAATAGCAACAACAAAAAGAAAACTCAAAAATGGCCAATGCCACAATCAGATACCGGCAGTAACTGATAAAATGGTTCTCTGAGCAGGAAATCCATCTCCCTCATCTGCAGGTCCAGATATGAACAGCCATTTGCAGTCATTGGCTCTGGTTATATAGGTGGCATCCCAGAAGGGGAGTAAGTGAGGAAAAGGTAGAAGGAGTTTGCAACCATGCCCTCTCTTGGTGTGGAGTGGTACGGCTTACCTTGACAGAGCCCTAAAGACGTTCCCCCAATATCTATTTTTCTAGCTCGTCCATCTATTTTCCACCTCAGTTCTGTATCACTAACATCCACCATGTTGGTATACAGGCTTGGGCTGTTGGTCAATGACCAGCTGTTCTTCACTGTCCATGTTGCTACAGTCTCTCGGTTCGTGCTGTACAGCATTCACAAGATCAGACTACATCTCACAGAGTATGCAGCACCACTCCTGGTCCAGGCTTTGGTCTTGTCACATCTGGACTACTGCATCTCTCTTCTGGAAAAAGACCCAGCATGTAAAATGCAGTAGCACATCTTGTGTTCAACCATTCAAGGTGGGCCCATGCATCACTCCTCTCTTCAGATCACTACACTGGACACCTGTATCAGCAGGTATTACGTTCAAATTCTTGATGTTTGCCTACAGAGCAGTCAGTGGGTGAGCACCTATGTATATGGAGACACTTGCGAGGTCCTGTGATCCTTCTCGACCGTTCAGGTGTGCAGATGAATGACGTCTATTGATGTCACCCCTGCATGGTTATGAAATCTCAATCCAGATTCTTCATGTGTAGCGTCTGGCTGGTGGATTGAGCTGCTCACCTCCAGTGTCCCCTCAGTGTGACTTTCTTCTTGTGAATTTCTAGCTAACTGATAGTTGTTAGGGTTTGTAACCTGGGAATCGTAACTCGCTTGTATTTTCTGCTGAGCTCTTCACTTGTGGTAGCCAAATTTTGTAACCCTTGTTCTCAAACAGTCCCCCAGCTTGAAGTGTATTTGATTACCTCAACCTCTTTGGATAAAAGTCTCTGCGAAACCAATAGATATAAATGTAAATATATTTTTTATCGTGGTAGGGACCTAGGGTGACCCAATTCCCCTTTACAGTCTTTATTCCATAGAATGTCCCAAATCCCATACTCTTACCACACTGTTAGGGTTGGCTAGTATTGCAGTTCAGCATTTCTCACTTTCGTTTACATCTGTAACCTCAGGCCATCTAGACATAGTAACAGGAGAGACAGGAGAGACAGTTACTCTTTTATACATTTATGATAGATAATACACCCAAGCAGCATACAAACGTCGGCAAAGTAATAATAATATGACCTGGTTCATGTTAAGCATCCGATATGCTTAGATTACCAGGTGGTTCTCCGTCTTAGTCTGTCAGTCTTGAAATGGCCTCTCCTCAGAATGGAAATGGCATGACATTTTTGCCTTTTTCTCGTCCCTTAATTTATTGTAAGTCTAGCCCTGTCATTCATGACACACCTCTTGGTCAGGCTAACTGGAGCCCCCATTCCAGTTCAGTTTCCTCTCCACCGCCTGTATTCCCCCAGGCTAGCTGCCCAGTCAGTTATAACCCAAGCCATCAATCCCCCAGTCCAGCACTTCAATTTACATAATATGAGACCTTAACTTTCCTGCATGTTTTAACATTTTAAAATATCATATTGTTACACATTAACAAAAAAAATAATTATGACATATACTTCTGAATTTGAAAAGAATTAAACATGAATTTTTGGGTTTGATTGAAAGACACCTTCCTAGCAGCCGTGATTACGTTTCATGCCCAGATCGGTTATTTGCTGCTAGCGGTTACTGATTTTATGTTATGTTGTGTTCGTGCAAAGTTGTTTATGCAGATCATTGATAATTACACAGCATTGTTTTTTTTAAGAATTAATAGTATCAGAAAGTGCATAAAGTCACCTCACAACTTTAATCACAGAGAACTCTGCCTACCAATCCAGTATTATAGGAGAAGACCCCAATTGTAGACATAATGCAGCTAACAAGTGATAGGACCACAGCTTCCTCGCTCACTTACCACTTCAGTTATTTCGCAGTTTCCGTCCGGTGCTGTACACGTGTGTTGTGAATTTTTTTTGGCCACTTTTATAAAATGATGATGGTCTTCTGGGTGTCATTTCTTGTTTTTTTTTTTGCTTTGCGCCCTCCCCCACCATAACCTATCATCTATGGGGGAGGAGCAAAAGCTTTAGATTTGTCAGAAATTTCGATCTACTGTTTTCGATGGATCTCGACATTTTAGGGTCCCCTTGATACCGAAAACATCGCTACCTCGATGAAGGGTGTGTGTCTGTCTGTGTGTCACAGTTTCTTGAAGATGGTCTAGACAGAAAAATACAAAACTCAAAACTTAAGCCTGTTATGAGATGATGATGTGCCGATTAATTTTTCGAGCCAAATCGTGCAAGAGAAGGAGGCACTCAAGAGGAACCACTCAAATACCGTAATTCTGCAATTAATTATGAATTCTTCTCGTCAATTGCTATGTAATGGCCTGTTTTATGATCAGAAAGGTCAGCATCAGTGTGGTAAATAATTCCTGAAATTTTACAGAATAGTTTAGGTAAATCAGTTCCTGGGGCGCAAAGCCTACTGACACTCACGTTCAAATTTTTTACACCCAAGGAGTCAATTTTACCTGAAGGTTTATAAAAAAAATTGACACCAAATTGTTTGGTCAGTGGGAGCTGCTAATTTGTGCATTTCTCGTCATTCCTTACCTAGGTAAACGTTTCCCACAATTCACCGGGACGATGCAACGATTATGTTATGGATGCGACTATTAAATGGTCGCCCTTTTTTAATTCTAATTTTTTCAAGATTGGATCAAAACCCGTGAACTCCTTGTCGACTATCTATTTGTTTTTTCTAGCTTTCTAAATTTGGACTACAATTTTAATTTTGTGTTTTTAGTTTTGATGAAAGACAGGATCGCCTTCTGGTTAATGAACTTTGCATTTTCATTTCCAGTCCTTTTTAAGAAATGTTCTCTCTAGCTTAGGCAGGACAGTTTGTGTGTGTCATTCTCAATTCTGGCTCGTCTTTCTCATTAAGGAGCCATCCACCAAACATTTAGTCACCCTACAGGCTCCATAGTGTTTCAGTTTTCTTTTCATATGATCCTACTCTTTCATTAAATCAACTCTGCCAATATGGTGGTACCTTTACACCTCCAAACATGTAAACCAGTAATGGCCTGAGTGAACATTCTGAACGTCACTTTGCTCTGCATCCACATTCATTTGTTATTCAAATTAACTTGATAATGTAAGCTGTTGTTTCTCCGCCCCTCAGATCACTCCATGCATATTTTTAATGGCCTTTTGTATGATCTTTGGTAAATGATTCCTTTTCAAGAATCCCAAGCATACGAGATAAGGCCCTCTAGTGGTTGTTTGGTAAACTCCACATAGCGAGTGGGAGTGTGTGAGCGTCAGGTCACCACACTACAGGAAAGGCATAAGCACCACCTGAAGCTCTGCAGAGAAGAGCAACCAAGTGCATCACGAGACTTAAGAACAAGGCCTAGTGTCATAGGCTCTGTTTAGTCTCGAGCAGAGGAGACTGTGTGAGGACCTAATCCAGGTCTTCAAAATCCCTCAAAGGTATTAATAATGTAGTAGATTTGTCCACGTTCTTTCAACTAAAGGATGAATCAACCTGATCTGCAAGTGTATGAGATGTGAAATGGAAAACTGCAGTACCTGGAGAACCCCCCGCCCAAGACACAGGGGGATCTGTGCACAGAAAGTAACAAGGCATGGGATTTCAACCCAAAACACTGAATCTATGATATGGCAGCATTGGATGGCTATTGTGCAGTCTAAAAAAATGAAAAGAGGGGAAGTTCCCCCCTTGGTCGTATGTGTATGTTGGATTGTTGAGCAGATTGGGGGGGGGGTTGTCCCCCAAGGCGTCGTGCACTAGTGGGTGGGATGACAGGGGTGACTACAAGAGTTGGCACCAGAGATCAGATGTTAAAGTCCCAAATAATTCCACCGATAAAGTGCTCTCCCATACCACGCAATACAGCGTCTGAGTTCAAATAAATTTCATATAAGGAAAATAATATTCTTCAGTCAATGAATGAGAGAGGAAAACTAATGCATCCTTAAAAAAAATTAAGCAGAAAGGCTTACTGCTTCAGGAAAATATTGATTTCATATTCCATTAGTACAGTATAACACAAGGTCTCCAGGAGTCATGTTAACGTGAAATGGAGCCTAAGCTGCCTGCTTTATTTTTGGCTCGTTCAAATGTATCAGCGCATTAATCCATGCACTCGGCAGAGTGGCTTTTAGATCACAGATTTACACAACAAGCTGCCCTGTGGGTCATACAAGAAAGCACCAGAAATACGCTGGCCATGGTCAACTGTCATGGACTAATACTCACATTATTAATATTTACTAAGCAGTCTCTGAATCAATATAATCAATTTAAATTAAAGCAGAAGGTTGTAATTGTTCTGGTGAAGCAGTGAACTGGAAATAATTGGACTCGACCATGTTGAGGTGGTCTGCTTTGGATCTTGGGCAGTTCCTGTTCATTTCCACACTTTGCTCTCACTATCACTCTCATGCAGGTTCATCTTTGTCTTGTCTGCTCATACGACCTTTTCCCAGAATTCTGCAGGCTCTTTGAAGTCCACTTTCACAAACTGTAATCTGGCCATCCCGTTTTCGTGGCTAACTAGTGGCCTCCATCTTACAGTGTGTCTCCTGTGTTTCAGTTCATGAAGTCTTCTGCTGATAGTCATCTCTGACACACACACACACACTCATCGGCCCCCTGAAGACTGTGATTGGTCTGTCGGACAGGCGTGTGGGGCTTTGTTTTTACCACAGTGAGGATTCTTCTGTCATCAGCAGTGGAGGTGTTCTTTGGCCTACCAGTCCCTTTGTGATTACTGAGCTCATTCTTTCTTCTTCATGATATTCCAGACAGTTGATTGGGTTTCGCCCTAAGGTTTTACTGATGTCTCTATTGGTTTTATTCTCATTTTTCATCCTCATAATGGTCTTCTTTGACTTCCATGAGCACAGCTCTTGTCCTCATGTTGATCAACGGCAACTGCAGACTCGAAATACCTGTGACTCCAAACATTATGGTGCTCTGAAATGAAGGGACCACATAGAAAAAGTGTTTTTATTACCTGCATGGTGAAGCCGCAATGTATACAAACACCGGTAAATGAAAGTCTGCAATGTGCTGTTTAATCACAACGTCAGAATTTGTGGAGCAGAGAGGGGGAAATCAAGGAAAAGTGTGTCATTGTCCCAAACATTATGGAGGGACCTGTAATTCTGACCCACTTTTCACTTATTCCGCATCGGTAGCTAAGTAAGACAGAGCAGCATTCCACAGAAAAAAGATGGTGGGTAGGTCACGCTCAGTTGAGGGCTACTGTTGTCGGTGAGGTCACGTTGCATGATCCTGTGTCGTACATGGCTCGGGGTCAGACTCGGCCGGGATGCCTGGAGGGACCAAGAGGTGGCATATTTGTCCTCCGGGCCATGAGGGGGCAACCGTCCTGGAGCAGAAGAGGGAGGCTCAAGTCCGTGGAGGCCCTTATCCACTGCCAGGGGGCACCCTGAGCCTCATGGAGCCTGGGGCTTATTTACTTCCGCCACGCCAATGGATGTTGATCCTTCCAGGGTCACCCGGAGTGCTTCCAGGTGCTCTACTGATGCTTCCGCCACACCAGGACGTGACGTCAGGTAGAGCACCTGGAGCTCATCCGGGTGAGGATAAGAGGGGCCACCTCCCTCCAATCACCGAGCTGAAGTCGGGAGCAGGAGCAGGACGAAGCTCCTGGAGAGAGAGAGGACAGGTGGCCCAGGGACGTTAAGAGAGAGAAAGGCCCAGGAGAAAGGTGACTGGGGCTAGAGGCACTGTGAGTTGTGTGGGACTGAGTTGTGTTGTGTTGAAGGAAAGTAGAAAATACACAAGAGTTTTGTATAAAGATGTGGTCTTCGACTGGTGGTGTCCGGGCTAATATCACACATGACTATTTGGTATCGGGTAGAAGTAGACGAGCATCACGAGACGGGAATGGGGTAAGAAGAGGGCAATACGCCACAGGAAGTGCCAGACTGAAACTCAACCAGCTTCTTCAAAGTAGAAGAATCGTTATTTTCTGTCATTTATGTCTTTTTGATGATTTTTTGGATTTTATTGAGTCACTGCTTTTTATTACACACACTCTTTTCCTGTACAAAGGGTAGAAGGCTTTACGTACTTTGAAAATCTTGAGCTGTCATTTATAGGAGCATTTGGGGGACGCACATTACGTTTCCTTGTTCTCATCTCATTTCTCTTTTTCTTTTTCTTAATTTTTTGTTTTCACAGAATGGATCCAAGCAGTTCAGGCCATGATGATCTTGTCCATCATCTTCAGCATAATTTCCTTGTTCCTCTTCATCTGCCAGCTCTTCACACTGCAGAAAGGAGGCCGCTTCTTCCTCACCGGCACCTTTCAGATACTTGCAAGTAAGCCACAGCATTTTTTAAACGTTTTTGAAAATAAAAACAAGATTTGTTGTACCCCGTGGACACAATGTGAGGTGGTCCTTAACGACTTAATGATTGGATGACTGGTTGTCTTAACTTTATTTAAAACAAAACAAAACAACGACTCCATCAAATACACATGATTCACATAGCAAGGGAAGGCTTTAAAATCAAACCAGGAAACACGTCTTGCTTCTCACGGTGTGTCAGACGTATTTGGCAAATAGGACAAAATCCATTGAAGACATCTTAGGGTGGGACAAAATGAACTCCCCTGTGACTATCTGACATTATTCATCTAATTTATCAACCACTGTTACTTACCGGGTTGAATTCTTCCCCTATACCTTTACGGTAACCTCGCTCTTCCTTACTAGATGACCTCTTGTGTCGCTCCCACAAACACCGCTACACAGATCTGAGATCTATAATGTGCAATTTTAAACAAACTAGCTGTGGAACTATTGAAATCGTCAGAAACAAAAATTCAAATGCAGAGTTGGCGGTTTTGTTTTGCGGACGGGCTCACCTCCGTTGTCTATCAGCGGCTAAGAGAGTTTCACTCTCCTCAGACGTTTCATTTTGCCGATGTGCTCGCCTCACTTGTGTATCAGCGGCTAAGCGAGTTTGTCTTTCCTTGGCGGTTTCACTTTGGAGTCACTTTTCTTAGGCTTCATGCTGTAGACTCGTTCTTCATTCTTCTACCGACTGGTTAACTTGCCAGATCTTTGAGCTTCGTGCTGTAGCCTCGCACTTCCGGGCCAGACAGACAGACACACACACTTCCACATGTAGAGGTTTATACAGTGCATCTGGAAAGTATTCACAGCGCATCACTTTTTCCACATTTTGTTATGTTACAGCCTTATTCCAAAATGGATTAAATTAATTTTTTTCCTCAGAATTCTACACACAACACCCCATAATGACAATGTGAAAAAAGTTTACTTGAGGTTTTTGTAAATTTATTAAAAATAAAAAAATTGAGAAAGCACATGTACATAAATATTCACAGCCTTTGCCATGAAGCTCGAAATTGAGCTCAGGTTCATCCTGTTTCCCCTGATCATCTTTGAGATGTTTCTGCAGCTTCATTGGTGTCCACCTGTGGTAAATTCAGTTGACTGGACATGATTTGGAAAGGCACACACCTGTCTATATAAGGTCCCACCGTTGACAGTTCATGTCAGAGCACAAACCAAGCATGAAGTCAAAGGAATTGTCTGTAGACCTCTGAGACAGGATTGTCTCAAGGCACAAATCTGGGGAAGGTTACAGAAAATTTCTGCTGCTTTGAAGGTCCCAATGAGCATAGTGGCCTCCATCAATCCGTAAGTGGAAGAAGTTCGAAACCACCAAGACTCTTCCTAGAGCTGGCTGGCCATCTAAACTGAGCGATCGGGGGAGAAGGGCCTTAGTCAGGGAGGTGACCAAGAACCAGATAGTCACTCTGTCAGAACTCCAGAGGTCCTCTGTGCAGAGAGGAGAACCTTCCAGAAGGACAACCATCTCTGCAGCAATCCACCAATCCGGCCTGTATGGTAGAGTGGCCAGATGGAAGACACTCCTTAGTAAAAGGCCCATGGCAGCCCGCCTGGAGTTTGCCAAAAGGTACCTGAAGGACTCTCAGACCATGAGAAAGAAAATTCTCTGGTCTGATGAGACAAAGATTGAACTGTTTGGTGTGAATGCCAGGCATCACGTTTGGAGGAAACCAGGCACCGCTCATCACCAGGCCAATACCATCCCTACAGTGAAGCATGGTGGTGGCAGCATCATGCTGTGGAGATGTTTTTCAGTGGCAGGGACTGGGAGACTAGTCAGGATAAAGGGAAAGATGACTGCAGCAATGTCCAGAGACATCCTGGATGAAAACCTGCTCCAGAGCGCTCTTGACCTCAGACTGGGACGACAGTTCATCTTTCAGCAGGACAACGACCCTAAGCACACAGCCAAGATATCAAAGGAGTGGCTTGAGGACAACTCTGTGAATGTCCTTGAGTGGCCCAGCCAGAGCCCAGACTTGAATCCGATTGAACATCTCTGGAGAGATCTTAAAATGGCTGTGCACCGATGCTTCCCATCCAACCTGATGGAGCTTGAGAGGTGCTGCAAAGAGGAATGGGCGAAACTGACCAAGGATAGGTGTGCCTAGCTTGTGGCATCATATTCAAAAAGACTTGAGGCTGTAATTGCTGCCAAAGGTGCATCGACAAAGTATTGAGCAAAGGCTGTGAATACTTATGTACATGGGATTTCTCAGTTTTTTTTATTTTTAATAAAATTGTAAAAAACTCAAGTAAACCTTTTTCACGTTGTCATTATGGGGTGTTGTGTGTAGAATTCTGAGGAAAAAAATGAATTTAATCCATTTTGGAATAAGGCTGTAACATAACAAAATGTGGAAAAAGTGATGTGCTGGGAATACTTTCTGGATGGACTGTATATAAGATAACAACAACACCAACTACTGGAGCAATTCAAGAAGTAACACCCCCATCAGACCACTCTAAATAGATAAAGGTACCAGAGTGGATTTTCAGAGCAATACCATCGAGGAACCATTTCTGTTTCCCAAAAAGTCCCATCCTCATGAAAAATTTGCGAAACCTGTTTACAATGAGTACGGATAGCCAGCCATCCATTGTCAATCTCACATATCCAAAGCAGGGTCCCAGAAAGCATTGGGGGTAATCCAGGAACAGGGAGAGCACACAAGTCTTATTACCAGTATCAGTTCATTTTACCCACTCAGACAAGAAAGTGCAAACTCCTCAGGTATGGCGTCCAAGCTGGCGTCAGAAGCCGTGAGGCAGTAGGGCTAACTGTGCAACCCCACAATTTATCACCCCGTCTTCATTTTACATCACACCGCTAATGGTGAGAGTTATGACAGAGGAGACAGGGGCACAGTGCTACCACAGACTTATAAACCTGTGAGAAGAATGAGTCAGAGTAAAGTGCAAATATAAATCCAGGCAGTAGGGGGAGCTACAATGAGAGCCCAATGCAATGCAGGAACAGAAGGATCAAGTGAAAACCTTCACCCATTAGGTTAGTTGGGGGGCTCTAAATCATCCCCCTGACAGTGCGGGTGTGGGGGAGTGAGTATGAAAACCCTGGGCTCTCTATCCAATGATAGAATGGTCGGCAGTACTCGCAACATTGAAATGGATTTTTAAGTTAGACAGTAAGGGGAGGTATAATAAGACTTGTGGTTAAAATGAGAGCCCAGTGCTATGCAGGACCCCCTATCTGATGATACTAGAATGGTCTGCAGCACCCACAACCCTGAACGGGATATATAAGTTAGACAGTGTTGGGTAAAACAAGACTTGTTGTTAAAATGAGAGCAGAACAGAAGGGTGAAGTGAAAACCTTCACAGAGGGGCCCATTAGGTTATTTGGGGGCTCTAAATCCCTAACCCCCCCCCCCACAGTGCGGCTGTGAGAGTGAGTCAGTGGGTGGGCAAACCTTAGAGCCGCTGCCCGATGATATTAGAATGAGCTAAATTAGACAGTAGGGGAAGCTAAAATGAAACCTGATCAGTGGACAAGTCAATGCAGGAGCAGCAGGATCAAGTGACATCTTGAGGGGAGCAGACAAGACGTCCTCAAGGTGAAAGGTGCTGCTTGATGGACAAGCTAAACTGTAGGGACCACTTAGCCCTTCACACTCAGCCTCATTTCTACTCCTTTGATTTAAGTGGCCATAACGTTATCACGTCTCATTCAATGTTCATGTTCTACCCCTCAAAATAAAGGTCGGACATTTCTCTTTTAGAATTTGTACACATGGATAACATGGATTTATTTTGCTTGCATATGTTGCAGCAGAATAAGATGGAAAATTTTGTGAAATCTTTACCAGAAAAATGCACTCACCCTAACCCTAACCCTAACCCTCAGGGCCCTGATGTTCAAATTTGAAGTCTAATTTCTTTTTGATTTTTATAGGTCCTGCCCCTGCAAACCGTAATCTTAATGTTCGTGGACCTGGACCCTGAGATTAAGCTGTCATTTTACCTTGGGGTCCTGATGTTAAAATATGATTTGAACCCTTGTTTGTTTTTAGGTCCTGTCCCTGTCCCTAATCCTAATCTTAAAATTTGTAGAGCCCTAATCTTAAATAATAGATAAGGCCTTGAGGTTAAAATTGGTGCTCAGGGCTCTTTATTTTAAATCATTATTTATTTACCTTTTAAATGTTTTCAGTGCGGTGGCACATTGGTGCAGTGGGTAGCGCTGCTGCCTCGCAGTTAGGTTCACTTTCCGGGTCCACCCTGCATGGAGTTTGCATGTTCTCCTCCTCCGGGTGCTCCGGTTTCCTCCCACACTCCAAAGACATGCAGGTTAGGTGCATTGGCGATCCTAAATTGTCCCTAGTGTGTGCTTGGTGTGTGTCCTGCGGTGGGCTGTCACCCTGCCCAGGGTTTGTTTCCTGCCTTGCGCCCTGTGTTGACTGGGATTGGCTCCAGGAGACCCCCGTGACCCTGTAGTTAGGATATAGCGGGTTGGAAAATGGATGGATGGATGGACCCTATTTTAATGTCCTTTAAAGTTCACTATTTATAGAAATGTTATCTATTATTTATTTCAATTTTTAAGCAGTTTTAATCTTGACCAGTTTGTTGAACCCTCTATTTTAGTCACTGGATTTTATAGGAATATTGAAATACTAAAGCAAGAACAATGTTAGGACAATTTTAATGGGGTTTTAGAGTGTTTAAATTCACTTGAAAGTGTATGTTTCTTTAAATAAGTTTTTATTTTAGGAATTAAGTGTGGCAGAGCATTGCAGCAAGGCAGTCGTCCCCTACCCTAACCCCTAACCCTAATCCTAACCCTAACCCTAATTCCTGTGGATGGAATGAGAGGTATTTGTTTTGTGTTAATGTTTGAAAGGATAGAGTGAAGTATGAATGGGCAGAGAATTGGACAGGTAGTAGGCAGAGATTAGGGGTCGGAAGAGAGTTGAGATTAAGTGTCCAGTTTGTTTATATAAAAAGTGGAGTAGTTGAGGATGAGTTGTTTTTGGCATTCCCGGTAGATCTAGTTAGATAACTATAAGGATTGTACCCAGATAATTTGTTATATTAAATTTCTTTAAAATGATCAATAACCCTGAGCTTAGTGAGGGTTATTGTCTAAAAATAAATATAAAAATACATTTTACAAATTAAATAGGGGATCTCTAAAAATAGATATAACTGGATGATAGTGGAACAGCTTAAAAAGAGTTGGAGACTACTTTTTAATTTTTGGATGGAATGGGGAATCTCTATGAAATAAATGTGAGGTTTATATCTGCACTAGTGTACCCATGCAATTGGATTGGCCTTCGGACTTTCATCCCCTACACTAAACCTAATTCCTGTTTCCATAGGTGTTGGGTTAAGCTTATAAACGCTAGACAAGTGTCAATTAAAGTGTCACCCTTATCCATTACTGAAAGAGAATTATGAAGGGCCGATCTGAGTCCATCACAGTGGTTCTCAATCTGTGGGGCGGAACAACACAGCCACAACACAGTCCAAAATAGCACAAGCACAAAAACACACTCCTTTCTGGTGCCACCACTCCTCCCGTCAAGCTTCGTCCTCCTCCTCCTGACTTTGGCCACTGAGTGGTGGTTGCTGGCCCATTTTATAGCCCACCCAGAAGTACTCCAGGTGGTCACCTGTTTCCGGATTGCACTTCTGGGTGGGGCTGAAGACTGGTCCAGCCAGGCTCAGGAACCCATGCAGCGCCCCCTGGATGCCACCCCAGATCCCAACAGGGCAGTGGAGCACTCCATCTCCCCCATGGAGCCCTGTGGGAAGATGAGGCAGCACCGTCAACCAGGGAGGCTGCCAACAAGCGTATTGAGCAGCCCATGGTTGCTCCCCCAGAACAGGGGCGTCCCGACCGGGCATGGGACCCGGCTGTCTGCCACACCGTCACATTGTACACAACTGTATGGAAAACCATGGTGGGGTGGGCGTCAGGCGATAGGCGTTGCTGTGATACAGGAATTCATCCTTCTTTGAGTAAAGGAAGAAAAGCTTAGTGACGTGTGGTGCGATTTTTAACAGCACAGCGCTGTATTTTAATTCTAGCAATGAGGAAATGAATGACTTTATGCAGTTTTTTAAAAAATAAGTTGGTTTTATTGTTTCGTCCCGCCGGTGGGACCAGAACAATAGGACTAAATTTAAAGGGTTAATCTGAAGGGAATTCACGAGATGAATTTCTTCCTGTGGGTCTTTAAAAGTGCCTGGCAGTGCAAATGCCTTTATTTCTCATAGAAGAGAGTTTCAGTTGTCCTAGAAGGCATACAGTAGGTTGATGGTTCCTTACCCGGTCAGGAAGCCGTGATAAAGGAAGGACGTGGATGGAAGGGCATCCCATCTGAGTTGAGGCCATTATGAGGGAAGGACGGAGGGTGACTGCCTCAGAAGCCTTTTGTATTCCCCCCAGCACACTGGGTGGCAGTGTCCCTCTGGTTTCCCTCCCATTTGGACACCAGCAGGGTTGTGTGGGAGTTGTAGTTCTGCTGGGCAGTCCTGTTAGGGTTCTCAGGTGCTGCTAGGGGGAGCTGCTCTGGGCAGTGGAGGGTGGTCTTCTATTACGGAGAGGTTCCGGTGGACCCGGAAGTACTTCCATGGTGGCATACTTGTTGCACTGGATGTACTCTAAGGTTCCTGTTGAAAAAGCAGCCACTCCGCCTCATCCAGCAGGAGGTGGGCAAGGCTTACGAGTGGAGCTGGAAAAGGAAAGAAAAGAAACAAAGCCGAATTGTGACTGATTTATCAGGTGATAAAAACCTGTGGGCGGCACGGTGGCGCAGTGGGTAGCGCTGCTGCCTCGCAGTTAGGAGACCCGGGTTCACTTCCTGCGTGGAGTTTGCATGTTCTCCTCGTGTCTGTGTGGATTTCCTCCCACAGTCCAAAGACATGCAGGTTAGGTGCATTGGTGATTCTGAATTGTGTGTTTGTGTGTGTCCTGTGGTGGGTTGGCACCCTGCCCGGGATTGGTTCCTGCCCTGTGTTGGCTGGGATTGACTCCAGCAGACCCCTGTGTTCGCATTCAGCGGGTTGGAAAATGGATGGATGGATGGATAAAAACCTGTAGAAAGTTTTTTGTTTGAGTAAAACGTTCTATCCTTGCACCCCGTGACTGTGTGGTTTAGTTGTGTTTGGGTGGTTGGGGTGCAGATGCGCCCCCCTCTACAGGTCACAGCTTTTACATCACACAGTTGAACTCTTTGAGGCAAACGTCTCATTTGTGTCTGCCTCACTGGTGTCACAAAAGACATGGCTGTGAAAAGCAGATCTTTGCCCACCTATTCAGGGAACGCTGATGTTACAAGTCTAGGAACTTTGGACAAAAATAACCGACCAGGCAGTCTAAAGATGGAAGACGGTCATTTAAGGCTTAGCTGGGCCCTGTAATTTGAAGACTTGCTCTGCAAGAAAAACACACAGCCATGTTGTCCCTCCAGGAACTGAGAAGCCCACCTCTCACTTATGTCGGAATTAGCGTCAGTTTAAAGAAAGCAAGGTGGTGCCGAGCTTCACCTCCCCACAGTCCTCGCCCCCCATATGTCTGTGATGCATTTATCTCTGTCTTCAGTGACTCACAGACGGACTGGTTGTTTGGAGTCTCTAAAGTGGCCCCCTGACTGTGGGGTTGGGTGTGAGTGAGTGAATGAATGTGTAAACTCTGGACCCCCCCTGACAGATGATGCTAGAATGGGCTCCAGCACCCACAAACCCCCAACTGCATATGTAAATTATTAGAAAATTTGGATGGATTGATATTAACATTGGGATATTTTCAAGTTTAACAAGTGTGGTGACTACGAATGCTCGATCAGCAAAAATGAAAATTTATGATGAGGAACGGAAACTGGGCGACGTGTAGAAAATAAGATTACATTACCACACGTATAAGAGATAACGAGGTTGATGAACGACTAAAAAGCAGCTAGCAGAGCAGAGCAGTTCATATTGCAGTGGTAAGTGTGCGGACAGGCTGCACGGCTCAAGCTGACCTGAGGCTGGGCGGACCCCCGCAGTGAGAGACCACTTCCTCATCCACGTAGGTGTCATGTCGGAGCAACAGCGCACACGTGTCACTTGATTCATCTTCCTTTCACACGGGCACAGGCTGCTTTATAAAGGGAATTTTAAACTTGGAAGTGCATACCACCCTCTTTCAGGGTGTCTGAAAACACAAAGTTGTCGTGTGAAAAAGTAAATGCACCCCAAATGGGAATATCCATCCATCCATTTTCCAACCCGCTGAATCCGAACACAGGGTCACTCACGGGGTTCTGCTGGAGCCAATCCCAGCCAACACAGGGCACAAGGCAGGAACCAATCCTGGGCAGGGTGCCAACCCACCGCAGGACACACACAAACACACCAAGTACACACTAGGGCCAATTTAGAATCGCCAATCCACCTAACCTGCATGTCTTTGGACTGTGGGAGGAAACTGGAGTGCCCAGAGGAAACCCACGCAGACACGGGGAGAACATGCAAACTCCACGCTGGGAGGACCTGGAGAGCGAATCCGGGTCTCCTAACTGTGAGGCAGCAGCGCTACCATTGCGCCACCGTGCCGCCCCCAATGGGAATATGTGAACAGGCAAACATTAGATATTCATGCAACAAGTGCCTACAGATAAAAGTGACACACCGGAACAAAAACACAAGGGACATCTTGTACCGCTCCATCGAGCTGGCACCATTCTAACATGCGCTGACGTCCTGGAGTGCAAGCAAAGAGAAAGAAAAAAAATAAATAAAGACATGACCCGGGGGCGCGAGCGACCAACACTACCTCCCTACTAGACCACCGCAAGTACAGAAGTAAACCAGCAAAAGCAAATATTGAGTTACAAGAGAACTGTTATTATCCAGCGTGGAATTAACCCGGACACGGACAGACGCTAAGGACACAAGTTCCAAAAGCACACGTGATTGAGTATTATTTAGCTTTCCGACAAGCACCAACACACTTTATTTTTTCTTCCTTTTTTATTCTTCTTTATCTCTCTTTCTCCTTCTTTCTTTCTTTCTCCTCCACTCTCTCTCCGGCAAGCTTCGTCCTCCCCCTCCCGACTCTGGGTCCCGGAATGATGTCTGCTGGCCCCTTATATAGGGCACCCAGAAGTGCTCCATGTATCTAATGATGTGTTTCCGGCAGTAAGAGCTGCCCTCCGGGGCTCAGAAGTAATTGTAGCACCCCCTGGTGGCGCCTGCGGATTCCAACAGGGCTGTACCAAACTCCAACTCCCATGAAGCCCTGCGGGAGTCCGAGGCACCACTGCAACCCGTGGGGGCTGCCATCTAACGTTCTGTGGGAGGTAACGCTCCCCCAGTGCTCCCAGCGTTTAGTGCTCAAATTAATGAAACCAGAGTCCTTTAAAATATTCACCATTAGGCATGATCATCTATACTCTTTTATGGCAAAGGATGCGCCAAGCCGTACCTCTTGTTCGGGAAAACAAAATAATATAGAGTCGCTTATGCTGGTCCGTCAAGTCCTCTCCCGATTGAATTCACCTCATTCATAAGTAAGTAAAAATGAACCCTGGTTCGAATGACTTTTTCCGATGAGTTGAGTCGCTTTCCCTCTTGTTGTTTTGGTGGCGTCTGCTTCTCCTTCTGGTCTGGTGCTCTCTTCTCCTCCTTCACCTTTTCCCCGCCCACAAATTTACATACGGTAGGCTCCTCCCCTTAAACTTTGTTTGGCCCTTCCGAGCCGTGTGCCCCCTTCCCCATGAACCACTGGCCGGCCTGGCACATTCAGCCATTCCATCGTTAACAGGTCTAGTGAAAATTGCCACACTGCCAGTGACCCCCACACATATCCATGGCCACCGTCACAATTCACTCACAAATATCAACAGATGTAATGGTCAACTGAGGAAAAAGTAAGCCCACCCTTGCCCCTCAGAAGCTGGTATTGCCCCCTTTAGACAAAATGACTTCTTGTAGGCCTTTAACAGTCTCTGACATCAAATCGGTGAAATTCTGGACCAGACCTCCATGCAAACATTTCTTCAGTTGCAAGGTCTTTGTGGGTTTTCTTGCATGTCCCACCTGTTTCAACATCTCCATGTCATTCAAACCAGAGCTTTGACACAGCCAGTCCGTTTCTTCTTTCTGAACCTTTCCTTGGTGGATTTGCTAGTGTGCTTCCTATCATTATATTGTAGTGAAAGGTCCAACCTCAACTTTCTGATAGATGGCCTTGTGTTCTCCTCAAGCACACTTTGATATCAAGTACAGTTCATAACTGACTTGATGACTGTAAGCTGGCCAGACCCTGGGGCAGCAAAGCAACCCGACATCATAACATTTCCACTACCATTGGTTTGAGGCTCTTCTCCTGAATTGCCTTCTTTGGTTTGCACCAAACATGTCTACTCTTACTGTGGCCGAACAACTCTATCCATCCATAACACATTGTTCTAGAAGGTTTGCCTAGATGTTCAATGGCAAACTGTAATCTTCCCCTGATGTTCTTTTTGGACAGCAAATGCTTGTTGCTGGTCCACCTCACATGCTGGTCATAGTTGTCCAATCTCTTTCTGACTGTAGATGCATGCAAGAGTCACCAGCAGACCCTGCAATGAAATTTTCAGGTTCTTGGAGACTTTTGGTATTAAATGGTTAGCACTTATGCTGAATTTTCTGGACAAACTAGCAGTTCTTTGAAATCTCCACCACTTGTAGAGGATTGAACACTCGATGGATTGATTGACTTCAAATCATTTAGAAATTGTTGTAAATCCCTTAGCGGACTCCTTCTTTCTGATATCCTCAGGGAGCTCTTGTGATCTTGGCATGGTGGCACCATTCACACTAATAGCAAAGTGAAGACCATACCCTTGAGGACAAGTTCCACCTGCACTTCTTAATCTCAAGCACCTCCTTCTGATTTTATGGGTTTGAAGTGATGGTGAATGTAGCGGCCTACTTACTTTTTCCACATAGACAGATCTGCATTTGTGTGAATGTAGATTATTAGAATGACTATGCCATATCAGCCTGGTGTGTCACTTGTTCAAGTAGATCACCTTGGTACGGTTTTCTTGGAGATGTTTGAATGGTTGCCAGTTCAGATATGTTGAAAAAGTCAGCAGTTCCCATGGGGTGCACTTACTTTTTCACTTGACCTCTGACACATTAATATTCCCACAGTTGGAGACCTGACAGTTGAAGGGACTCACTGTAGGTGACCAAGGTGTGGCTTTGCACTGATCACGGCCATCTTTTCAATTCATGAGCCACTAAGGGGTCACACAGATTGCTCCTTTATGGAGAATTTAAACAGATTTGTGCTCATGGGACCCTCTGCAACCGTAAATGCGACGAGACGTCTGTTGTGTGAGAGTCTGCTGAAGGCCACCACCGTGGGCTTGGATTTGATTTCCATGAAGTTCCTTTCCACCCACAGGGCTAAGGAGACAAAGGCCATGAACAGACTCGAGAAAAATAAGCTGCTTGTTGGTTTAAGGAGGAACTTAACCTCACTTTGACTGGTGGGGTGACGCTGTCTATTGTGCCCACCCTTTATTACCCAATGGCATAATATAGTGCCAGCGCCCACATGAATATGGCTCAATGTGTTCCTTCTGCTTGTTTAGAATAAAAGTGCATATTATGGGATGTTTACAAAACTTGCTGCCCCATAGGAGCACACAGTGAGCAACTAAAGCAAAATGTCAGCAGTGAGCATGTAGGTGGCACTCAGGGCTTGCCAGGAAACCTTATCACAAAAGTCGCATTTGTGCCCTAACATGGCGGACATAGTCCCACTCCCATCCTTCTTCTTCTTGCAGAAAGTTGTGTTAAAGCTGCTGAGTCGCCGGATTCTTCTGGCAGTGACTGCAGGGCATTGTGTGCTTCTGTCAGATCTTACAATGCTGGTGTGGCCCAGTGGCTTCTCCTGCTGCCTCACAGCTCTGGGCTCAAGTTTTGGCCTGGACCCTGTCTGTGCTGACATATGGGACACGGTAATGGGAGACTCCAGATGGGATTAGTATGCGTGTTTAAGAGAGCTAAGGGGCTAAGTGTGGCCGATAACCTTACATTACGTTGAATCAATAAGTGTGAGTTTTTTGACATTCCATGGGAGGGAGCAGAACTGGGGTCCTTACCTGAAAGGACCTTGTTTCCCCCAATACCCTTGGTGACAGCCCTCCTGGGCTTTAGTAACACTATGGAGACCAACAGAGTATATCAGCAATTGTAGTTCTTATTGGCAGCTCTGCTGGATGCCGCCAGGGGGTTCTGAGTTGATTTATGAGCCTTACTTCACCGGGATGCAGACGTTCCTGGAAGTACTCCAGTCCCACAGTATTGGGACACCGGAACTACTCCAGGGTTTTATATAAAAGGTGCATCCTCCTTCATCCTGCCGAGCCAGAGTCAAAGCTTGACAAAGTATTACAGAAGGTATAGAAAATAAAGTATGGTTGTGGTGTGGGAAACACTTACTGAAAAAGAGTTTCACAAAATAAAACTCTTTATTCATTGGCAAACCTGGGCCCGAGCCTTTGTGTCGAGAGTTTGTGGGGCTGGATGGCCAATCTGGGGACCACATTCACTAATAATAGTAGATTACAATTCATTTTTTTATCTGCGTTTTCCAGTTTGATAGCCATATCTGTCTGTCTCCATGAAATCTCTCCTTCTGTTTGCACATTACATTTCCATGGCTGTGTCTGTATCCTGATGACAGTGGTGTCTAGGCAGCCCCCTGTCTGTTGTAGATCATCAGAGGGGCCCACAGAGCTTGGTTAAAGGGGCTGGCACCCTCTGGCCTCAATTTTTGCAGTCCAGGGCAGATATGGAGTATGTGCTCAGGGGTCTATACACACTCACACCTTGCCGAATGTCTGAGTGTGTGCACTCTTGAGATGGAAGACGGTGGTCGGACTCCTCCTGCTTAGCTTCGTGAGGCAGTATGGCTGGGAGTCACATCCAGTCTTCTGATTGGGAAAAGTCCGCTCCATCGTGTGAAGGTGGAGATCCAAGATTGCTCCTCTTTTTTTGTCCAGTGGGTCTATCCCCTCATTGCACGATATGCCAACGTGGACCACTGAAGTATCCGTATGACTTGTATCCGCTTGTTCTCAGACAGGGTTATGGACTTGGATGGTGGGTCAGTGGGGCTGCCGATAAGGGACTGAATGGAGTCAGTAAGGGGTACGAAGTTCCGCTACTTGTAGCTTTCAGCTGTTGCAACGTTTGGGGCAAGTATTCTGGGATTGAGGTTATGGCCTGGACCCTATCTGTGCAGAGTGTGGTAATGGGAGACCCCAGACGGATCTGCAGATCAGGGACTCCCATTCCGTAGTTGGATGTGATGCAATGTGTCCAGTCACAGTGGCCCATGGATTGTTCCTTGACGGGACATCTACTGGTTTGTAGACCATGATGATTTTTTGAAGAGCAACATGCATAGAAGAAGGTACAAAATTGTGAAAAATCAATCGATGATCTTCATAGAAGGTGTTCAGTGTTCTTATTTGATGCACCCACCCTATAGCGCTCTTTCAGACGGACCCCTCACAGGAGGTAATGGCTCCATTTGTGAATGCCGCTGCACCCGTTTGCCATCTTGGAGCTCCTCATCCGTTTTCGGCACTCTGGATTCACTAACATGTGTTTTTTTTTTGCACTTCCCTTACAGGTCTCTTTGTGATGAGCGGCGCTATAATTTACACAGTGAAATACAGAGACTGGATCAGCGGTGATGCCAGCTTTGGGTATGCTTATATCTTGGCGTGGGTCGCCTTCCCCCTGGCCTTGATTAGCGGGTTGATCTACGTCATCTTAAGGAAGCGTGAATGAGACGTCGCAGAAGGCCGTGCCGCAGGGTCCGTAGACAGAATTGAAACTGAAACATGGAATCCAAACCAAGTTCCTGTTATAATTTGAAGATGTATATAGTATCTATGGTTTAAAACCTATTTATAACACTTTTTACATACATGTAAATAAATTGTTTTGCTTTTTTTTTTTTTTTTTTTTTTTTGACAAAAGATTCTCCGGAGCTTTGCGAAGCTACAAAGAAAAAGAAAAAAAAAAAAGTGCCTACGGAACAAAACGCCTGTTTGTAACAATGAAGTAACTGTCGTCCTTCTTTTGTTCTTCTTTCCCGCGTCAATAAATGAGTTGAGAGTTTTATTTTGAATATGTTAACCAAAGTGCATGTGTGCGTTAGCCCTCTAGAGTTTTAACTCTGCACGTTTAAAGAAAGAAAAAAAAAGGAAAAAAGAAAACTACTAGAATAAACAAAGAATAGCTTAACGACTTTGAAGTAATTTTCTGTATGTGAAAATAATTTTTTTTTTGTTGTTGTTGTTTCAAACAATGGTGCTATGTATTTACCATTCCTATTATGAAAGCCATTTAGCCTTTCTTTAAAGAGTCGATTAACATCATTTCAACAATAAATGCTTAGAAATAAAACACTTGACATCCTTGGAATGTGGCTGTGGCCCCCTGCTTGTGTGAAGAAAATGTCTGTTTGTGTTTAGTTTTGATGAAGATTTAAGTTTGTGATGGAAACGGTGTCAACTATTTACGATGTCTGTATGATCTGAATCCTTACCATCTTGATGGGTCACCATTCATTTGTTCATTCAGAGTTATAGTCCGACAGAGCCTCGTGGGGGGCTGTAGCATCAAGTGCAGGGCAGGAACGAGTCCTGAAAGGGGTGTCGGACCACTAAAGCTCATTAACTGATTATTAAGAATGTTGTATGTTCTGTTGATGTTCTTAAATGCACTTAATTCAAGGTAAACCCCTGTGTGTGACTTCCATTGCAGGGCTTTATAAAGTGGCCATAATGAAGGTAGACAGTCTAGGAGGAGGACTCGAGAAAAAATGGCGCCACCTAAAGGGGAACAGGCAGTAGCGGGTCACCAAAACTCACAGTCCATGAGATTCTCTGGGCTGTTAACAGGATTTTTGCTAAACAATTAATGCTAACCAGTATAAAACCCGTCACACAAATGTTTGGACCCAGTATGGACCCGGCCTATGAGTAGCTCCTCTCTTTCTGTTAACAGGCTTTTAATTCGATTAGTCAAAATCACAGCCCTGAAATCTGCTTCTTATATGACCAACCCCTCCTGTCTGTCTATCTGATATCAGCCTGTCACCTACAGCTCTCCTCATTCTATCCAAATGGATCACAGGCTCCATCTTGACGTCTCCCACTGTCTACCATTAGGGCACCTCTCTCTGTTTTCAGACTCTCCTCCTATTTGGATTTCTATCCTCAGACCCCTATCTATCTATCTATCTATCTATCTATCTATCTATCTATCTATCTATCTATCTATCTATCTATCTATCTATCTATCTATCTATCTATCTATCTATCTATCTATCTATCTATCTATCTAATCCTGCCAAATTTGCTAAATCATCTATCCATCTAATCCTGCCGACTATGCTAAATCATCTATCTATCTATCTATCTATCTATCTATCTATCTATCTATCTATCTATCTATCTATCTATCTATCTATCTATCTATCTATCTATCTATCTATCTATCTAATCCTGCCAAATTTGCTAAATCATCTATCCATCTAATCCTGCCGACTATGCTAAATCATCTATCTATCTATCTATCTATCTATCTATCTATCTATCTATCTATCTATCTATCTATCTATCTATCTATCTATCTATCTATCTATCTATCTAATCCTGCCGACTATGCTAAATCATCTATCGATCTAATCCTGCCGACTACGCTAAATCATCTATCCATCTAATCTTGCTGACTACGCTAAATCATCTTTCTAATCCTGCCGACTACGCTAAATCATCTATCTAATCCTGCCGTCAACGCTAAATCATCTATCTAATCCTGCCGTCAACGCTAAATCATCTATCTATCTATCTATCTCTTTTATAGTGCCTGTCATGTCTGTCTATCTATCTCTCCAGTGTATTTTTCCTTATAGATGGCTATAAGGTGTTTCAATACATAACTGCTACATGTTTTTCAAATTCCTTCAAGAACATGTTAAATAATTTCAAGTACCCCTGATGACCCAGCTGACGGCCCTCTAGGCGCAGGTTCACTGAACATATTGCACCCTTTTATTTTTGCGATGAGGACAGTGTGATGTGACAAAACAGATGCTGTTTTGGAGAGGTGCCACCGTCGCCACCGCTCTGCTCTTTTGTGCCCTGTCAGTTCACTCCAATGTGTGGCACTCATCAGCTTTACTGTTACAGACACCACAGTTGTTTCTCCACTTTGTATCCCATACTGTTGCTTGTTCTTTATCTTGTTAGGTATTTGATCCAAACTCTAAAGACGATGAGTTTGGTGGAATAGAAACTTTAAAATCTGTACCGACCTCATTGCAGCACCTTGTAAAGATGATGATTTCCAGAATGTTTTTGCTTTCAGAATGCCCTCCTGGCTCAGAGGGTGGCACATTTCAAATTGCTTGGGGCACAAACTGACTGAAAAGTGACACAGGCGAGCCCATGCCATGCCTATTCGGTAGGTGATCTGCCAACGTGAATTCAATTGGAAGTGCTTTAAACCTGCTTTGAAGATCACTTGTGTGATTTTTGCCAGGGCACCATGTACCCAGGAGCCCTTGTGATGAAGGGCGCTATATAAAATATATAATGACTGATTATGTTAGGATGATCTCTTTTGCCAAGAGCAAAAAGGAGGTGTCAGTGCCTGCGAGCCCCCTAATGCCCACTGTCTCCATTTTTGTGCCAACCCCACATCAGCAGATCATCTGTTGTCTAGTTTTCATGTCTGAGGGGTCCCTCTTGCTCCAATGAAGATTGTTAGCCCCCCCCCCCCATTTACTGTATGATTTATTTCAAAATGAAAATAATTATAATAAAACAAAAATAATAAAAGAAGGCTTGCTTACAGCAAATGACATTACTGAGTTTTCCTTATGCCGCCCATATTGCATACTTCCTTAGAAGGCTGGCGTCCTTCAACGTCTGTAATAAAATGCTGCAGATGTTCTATCAGACGGTTGTGGTGAGCACCCTCTTCTACGCGGTGGTGTGCTGGGGAGGCAGCATTAAGAAGAAAGACGCCTCACGCCTGGACAAACTGGTGAGGAAGGCAGGCTCTATTGTTGGCATGGAGCTGGACAGTTTGACATCCGTGGCAGAGCGACGGGCGCTGAGCAGACTCCTGTCAATCATGGAGAATCCACTGCATCCACTGAACAGGATCATCTCCAGACAGAGGAGCAGCTTCAGCGACAGACTGCTGTCACCGTCCTGCTCCACTGACAGACTGAGGAGATCGTTCCTCCCCCAAACTATGCGACTCTTCAATTCCACCGGGGGGGTAAACGTTAACATTATAAAAAAGTTATTGTCTGTTTTTACCTGCATTGTTATCACTCTTTAATTTAATATTGTTTTTTGTATCAATATGCTGCTGCTGGAGTATGTGAATTTCCCCTTGGGATTAATAAAGTATCTATCTATCTATGGCACCACAAGTGAAAGGGCATAGCGGCTGAATGGTGCACCACAATGGCGGTCAGTGTTGCTCCACACTCTCGTGTCTATGGAGTCTGCATGTTCTCCGTTTGTTTTCGCTGCTCCTTCCACAAGACCACAACGGACTGAATGGTGACTACAAACTGGCCGGGTGTGTGCGAGTGTCTCCTTCAGAGGACGAGCACCCAACTCAGGATTGGCTTCTGCCTGGCAGCCAGTGATGTGAGCACAGGCTCCAGGCCATTGACATCAAAAACATATGATTCAGATTTTAAATATTTTCATTTTTATGGCTGATGGAACTCACGGAGTCACTTGGGATCTCCAACATCCTCCTCAAGTCTTGGAAACACTAACACTGCATCTTGACGTCAGATGATTTGCGAGAAATCTAATGGTTGGCGGCGCCTCAAACATGACTCACCAATCTGATCCAACACGCGGCGCCGTTAACAACACATGGCCGTCCAGTAAGCAAATAAAGACACACGCCTGGTTACGGTCAACGGGCTGATAAAACAAAAGGCCACCAGTCACTCGGGCAGAGGCCAGGCTGTCCTTGAGTGTTTGAAAGCCTGTCACCTAAGTAACAGCTGGCATCCTGCGGGCACAACTCTGAAAGCGCATTGAGTTGCTCATTGATAACTTACATTACCGGGAGAGAAGAAAAGAGCAACAACAAAAAAAAAAGAATTTCTGCTTCCCACTTCACTGTGGAGTCGAAGTGCTTGATCAACCTTCTCCACACATCTCGGTCCTGCACCCTCCCGCCAGTCAGATGCTTTTCCTTCAGATCTTCTTTGACTTTATCCATCCACCTCCTCTTCAACCTCCTCACTTTCTCTTTCCCTGTTCTTCCTCTTTTGCCCACATATTCCTTGTATCTCCTTATCACATGTCCAGACCACTTCACCCTACTCTTCTGTACTTTCTCAGATATCTCGTCCACTTTTGTTGTACCTCTGATGGTCTCGTTTCTTATTCCTTAGTCCTCCACACATCCATCCCAACATTCTCAACTCTGTCACATCCAACTTCTTCTCCTGCTCTGCTCCTTTTCCTGCCCGTGTCACAGCAGCTCCACATAGCATTGCTGGTCTTACCACCATCCTAAAAACCTCACCTTTAACCTTCACCTTAACTTTTCTATCACACATCACTCCTGATACCTTCGTCCAATTGGTCCAATTGTATCCCCCCGACCTCTCTTTAGTGTTGGGGAGCACTGAAATATCGTAGGATTAATGAGCAGCAGACCTCCAGGATTTAGTAAAACAACAACCATTTTGAGTGCTTGAAGGAATGTTGGGCTAGAATTTTGCTTTCTTCATCTTCCTCTTCATCTTTTCCCACTTCTCTGTGAGATCAATATGCTTGGGCAACCTCCTCCATACAGCTCAGTCCTGCACCTCCTTGCCAGTCAAACCCTTTTCCTACAGATCTTCTTTGACTTTATCCATCCACCACCTCTTCAGCCCCCTCACTTTCTCTAACCCTGTTCTTCCTCTTGTTGCCCACATATTCCTTGTCTCTCCTCATCACATGTCCACACCACTTCACCCTACTCTCCTATACATTTTTAGATATCTTGCCCACTTTTGTTGTAACTCTGATGGTCTCATTTCTTATTCTGTCTTCCACACATCCATCTCAACCTTCTCATTTCTGTCACATCCAACTTCTTCTCCTGCTCTGCTCCCTTTCCTGCTCGTGTCTCAGCTCCACACATCATTGCTGGTCTTACCACTGTGTTAGAAACCACACCTTTAACCTTCACCTTAATTCTCCGATCACACATCACTCCTGATACCTTCTTCTAATTATTCCTTCCACACTGCACTCTAGGGGTTATCTTGGCATCTTGAGCTAGCATTGATCCTACATATTTAATCTTCTCCACTCTTTTCAGTTGCTCTCCTTGCAGGCTACCTTCTGAATCCTGATCATCATTAACCCTCATATCTTCTGTCGTCTTTCTTCCTATTTGTCTTCAGCTCTCAGTCTTCCAACACCCTTCTCCATTCTTCCAACCTCCTCCTTTTTGGTGCCACACAACACAATATCATCAGCAAAAGGCCTGCACCAGTTAGCGGACTGGTCTTCTATCCCACCAGTCATCATTCCCAATATCAGATCAAAGAGGTAAGGACTTGAAGAAGGTCCCCGATGTACAGCAACTCTAACTGGTGTCTTCTCTGTTACCCCCAACACTGCTGTTTTTCCCAGGTCCTCACTCCATCATACATTTCCTGGACAATCCTCACCTCACACACTTCTCTGGTCCCCCTTTCTCTCTCGCAGAGTCAATTGAGGCTCTGATTTTACTAAAGGTGCGCTCATCCCGGAGGAGACCCCGAGGAAACCCCAGGGCTCACTGAGTCGGGTGACATCTCCCAGGTGACCTTTGAAGGCTTTGAGATGCCACCAGTATGAGTTGGCAAGTGTGGCTGGGGAGAGGGACGTGTGGTCCTCATTGCTAAGAGTGCTGCACCCCGTGACCAGGCACTTTATAAACGAATGAATGATTATTAGTCGTGTAGTCATCTGTCACTCAAGAGTCAAGAGTATTTATTGTCATTTCATCCATATACAGTAGTACAGCATACAGTGAAATTAAACAACGTTCCTCCAGGACCATGGTGCTACATAAAACACAGGACAACGAAGAATCCACGACACATAACACAAAAACACCTAATACAGTGCATCCGGAAAGTATTCACAGCGCATCACTTTTTCCACATTTCGTTATCTTACAGCCTTATTCCAAAATGGATTAAATTCATTTTTTTCCTCAGAATTCTACACACAACACCCCATAATGACAATGAGAAAAAAGTTTGCTTGAGATTTTTGCAAATTTATTAAAAATAAAAAAACTGAGAAATCCCATGTCCATAAGTTTTCACAGCCTTTGCTCAATACTTTGTCGATGCACCTTTGGCAGCAATTCCAACCTCAACTCTTTTTGAATATGATGCCACAAGCTTGGCACACCTATCCTTGGCCAGTTTCACCCATTGCTCTTTGCAGCACCTCTCAAGCTCCATCAGGTTGGATGGGAAGCGTCGGTGCACAGCCATTTTAAGATCTCTCCAGAGATGTTCAATAGGATTCAAGTCTGGGCTCTGGCTGGGCCACTCAAGGACATTCACAGAGTTGTCCTGAAGCCACTCCTTTGATATCTTGGCTGTGTGCTTAGGGTCGTTGTCCTGCTGAAAGATGAACCGTCGCCCCAGTCTGAGGTCAAGAGCGCTCTGGAGCAGGTTTTCATCCAGGATGTCTCTGTACATTGCTGCAGTCATCTTTCCCTTTATCCTGACTAGTCTCCCAGTCCCTGCCGCTGAAAAACATCCCCACAGCATGATGCTGCCACCACCATGCTTCATTGTAGGGATGGTATTGGCCTGGTGACGAGCGGTGCCTGGTTTCCTGCAAACGTGACGCCTGGCATTCACACCAAAGAGTTCAATCTTTGTCTCATCAGACCAGAGAATTTTCTTTCTCATGGTCTGAGAGTCCTTCAGGTGCCTTTTAGCAAACACCAGGCGGGCTGCCATGTGCCTTTTACTAAGGAGTGGCTTCCGTCTGGCCACTCTACCATACAGGCCTGATTGATGGATTGCTGCAGAGATGGTTGTCCATCTGGAAGGTTCTCCTCTCTCCACAGAGGACTTCTGGAGCTCTGACAGAGTGACCATCGGGTTCTTGGTCACCTCCCTGACTAAGGCCCTTCTCCCCCGATCGCTCAGTTTAGATGGCCGGCCAGCTCTAGGAAGAGTCCTGGTGGTTTCGAACTTCTTCCACTTACGGATGATGGAGGCCACTGTGTTCATTGGGACCTTCAAAGCAGCAGAGATTTTTCTGTAACCTTCCCGAGATTTGTGCCTCGAGACAATCCTGTCTTGGAGGTCTACAGACAAATCCTTTGACTTCATGCTTGGTTTGTTCTCTGACATGAACTGTCAACTGTGGGACCTTCTATAGACAGGTGTGTGCCTTTCCAAATCAGATCCAGTCAACTGAATTTACCACAGGTGGACTCCAATGAAGCTGCAGAAACATCTCAAGGATGATCAGGGGAAACAGGATGAACCTGAGCTCAATTTTGAGCTTCATGGCAAAGGCTGTGAATACTTATGTACATGGGATTTCTCAATTTTTTTATTTTTAATAAATTTGCAAAAACCTCAAGTAAACTTTTTTCACGTTGTCATTATGGGGTGTTGTGTGTAGAATTCTGAGGAAAAAAATGAATTTAATCCATTTTGGAATAAGGCTGTAACATAACAAAATGTGGAAAAAGTGATGCGCTGTGAATACTTTCTGGATGCACTGTATGTAACAAGGTGCATGTGAGTCAAATGTGCAGCCATGTGCAACACTGCAGAACAGAACACATATGTCAGATGTCAGACCGGTCCATGAGTGTTCAGGAGTCTGACTGCTTGGGGGAAGAAACTGTGACACATTCTGGAGGTGAGGGCCCGAATGTTTCGGTACCTTTTTCCCAATGGCAGGAGTGTAAACAGTAAATGTGAGGGGTGTGTTGGATCATTCACAATGCTGGTGGCTTTCTGGATGTAGCGTGTGGTGTAAATGTCCATGATGGAGGGAAGAGAGACACCGATGATCTTCTCAGCTGTCTTCACTATCTGTTGTAGGGCTTTGAGATCCCTGACCGTGGAATTTCCAAGCCAGACAGTGATGCAGTTGCTCAGGATGCTCTCTATGGTTCCTCTGTAGAATGTTGTTAGAATAGCTGGTGGACGATGGGCTTTCTTCAGCCTACGCAGGAAGTAGAGCCGCTGCTGGGCTTTCTTGGCTAAAGAGCTGGTGTTGTGGGACCAGGTGACGTTCTCTGCCGGGTGGACACCCAGGAATTTGGTGCTATTGACGACCTCCACAGTTGAGCCGTCAATGTTCAGTGGCAGATGGTCACTCTTTAGTCTTCCTAAAGTCAACAATCATCTCCTTTGTTTTGTCTACATTCAGAGACAGGTTATTGGCTTTACACCAGTCTGTTAACCGCTGCACCTCCTCTCTGTATGCAGACTCATTGTTGTTGCTGATGAGACCCACCACAGTCGTGTCATCTGCAAATTTTATGATGTGATTAGAGCTGTGCGTCGCATGGAGTCTTTCAGCAGCTAACATTTTACGTTTTTAAGTGGCTGGCACCAGGGACGTGCAGTCAGGGGAGGTTCGTGAGGCAGACCCTCACCTGTCATCATGAAAAGTATAAAAAGTAATAATGATAAAATAAATTTGTCCAGCGGTCTGTGCCATAAATTTGTTTTCTGTATGATTCCAATAACTTTGATCATTCTATAGTCAAAATCACTGACTTAGCGCATTTCCTGTTCAAATAAAGGGGGAAACGCGAGGTGTGGCAGCGACGGGACGAGCCTCCCCTCGGACTACGCTCTCCCTCACACACGGGGTTGATGCCAGTGATATTTTCATAATGAAAACGAGAACTAGAACTAAAAATATTGTTTTTCGTTTTACAAGAACGAGAACTGAAATGAAGGCAAAGAGAGAAACGAAAACTAAATAAAAACAAAAATGAGTGATATGTGAATGAACTAAAATTGAGTAAAAACGAGAAAAACAGCAACCGCATTTTCGTTCAGTCCGGTTCATTCGTGCCGAGCGGTTGTTTGTAGGTCACCCCGAGCCTTCAGTTGCGCTGCGCTGGTCACCACGTGGTGATCTTGTACCTTACTCTCACTAGAGTCACATGGCACAACTTTCTTAACCTCTTAACCGCCCTCTGCCAGATATATCCGGCATCGTAGCGTTATTGCTGACGCCTTACTGCCGGAATTATCCGGCACATTTGCCTGTGGTTATGTGAATGCCTGGCGCGTAGTATAACTGACAGTTTGGCATGGGTATTATTACTACGTTGTATTTCGACAACTCTGCGCTTGTATTGGCCGGTCACGTGATGTAATTCGGAAGTGAAAACTGTGAATATGGCGAAACGTAAACTGACTTCAAGTGAGGTTTTGCAGGCGATTTTGGACAATAATTCTGATCATGATTGTAGCAGTTCTGAAGAAGATTTTAGCGACAATGATGATCAGCAACGTGCGCTGCATGATACTGTGAATGACGACGCATCGGATGATGGCGATGAGTGGGTGTATCCCCAGCATCTCAACTGGACTGCTGCCCGTTATCTGAGCCAGATAAGAAAGATCCAAACCGTGACCGCTTGTTCAAGCTACGTCCTTTGATTGACCATTTATTTGAAACATTTCAGCAGGTATTTCAGCAGGTAAATACTGCTTGAATAAATGTAAAGTAAAAAAACAAAAATTGTTCAGATTTCACCTGGCATGGAGAATATTTAGGGAGTTGGCAGTTAAAAGGTTAAAGGACCGTTGTTTGTTTGTTGAGCACATTCGGCTCGTTGGGTTGAAGCAGTAAGCACGTGTGATTGACAATGGCGAGTTTTGCACAAGTGTTTGCGGGTAGAAAGCAAGAAAGTAACGTGTGGCAATACTTTAATTACAGCGCAAATGACCATAAAAGCAAATATAGCATACTAGAAGAAGAAAGGAGTCTCAGAGTTTCAGTGTAGGACCAGCTGGATTAGTACTTAGTGAAAGTCCAGCACTTCTCTGGCACCAGGACTGCACTTAGGGGACATACGGTTATAGGGGCCATCATGAAAAGTAAAAAAGAAGAAAAAACTGATAATGATAACATAAAACAAATGTGTCTACAGGTCTGTGCTATAAATTTGTTTTCTGTATGATTCCAATACCTTTGATCATTTTTATTGTCAAAATTGCTGAATTGGCACATTTCCAGTTCAAATACAGGGGAGAAACACGAGGTGCAGCAGCGACGAGCCTCGCCTCACCTCGGACTGTGCTCTCCCACACACGCTGGGTTGGTGCATGCCTGTCGCTGTCTCCCTGTATGTTGCCAATATAATGTTTACAGACACATTTATTATACTCCCTGACTCTCTACGGTCTGACTAATATCTCTAGTGAATGTGTGTGACATGCTTAGTCTTACATTAAACCACAGTGAGAAGGCACAAGATGACCGCTGTACCCTGAAGGGGGCGCATGTGAGCCCAACTGGCGCTCGTTGCTGCTGTTCTTCTACGCAGAAGCGCCAAATAAGTTAGCGACATCAGAAAGTCAAGTGCACTGCAGCGCTCCGTTTATTTGTATTTTTTGTTCTGACTGACTGCTAAAAAGGAAGGTTAAGATTTTTAAAACTAAAGGCAAATAAGGAGGACTTTTACAAGAAATTGACGGAGATTTTCGTGGAGAAGGATAGGCACACAGACTTCATTCACAAATAAAGGGAAGACGATAAACTGTTTTCAATTTTATAAAAAATGGGATCAGAAGACTAAGAAAAAAACCCAATATTTAAAAACTAAATTTGGACCTTAAATAAAATATTCTTTTGTTTTTCTTGTTATCCTTTTGTTGTACAGTCTGTATTAAAATTGATTAAAGCATCATAATTAAAAGCTTTTAAAAACAACTAAATATTTCAATTAAGGACACAATTGAAATCTGTTTTATTTATACACCACCCTATACTTTCATTTGTATGGACTGAGTGTGAATTGTGGAATTGCAACAACAAATTTAGAACGCATGGAGGGTGCCGAGGACATGCGCTCTCTCCGCTCTTTCTCTATCGACGCTATAAACGTAACCTTCTTTCTTAGCCAAACGTGTGCCTTTATACAGTATGTGTGTGTAAAGAATGATGACAAGATATAAAACATAACCAGTAATAAATAATAATAATAATAATAATAATAATAATAATAATAATAATAATAATAATTCTTTGTAGTCAATGTGCATCATGCCGGCTGAAGAGTGAATAAGCTACTCTTTTGGGTTCATAAAATGTTAATAATGCCATATGGCTGTAGGCTTTTGCGAAGAGAAAATAAAGGTAAAATAAAATCTACATTGTAATTACTGTTATTTGTAAAGAAAAATATTGTAAAAATGTTTTATACATTAAAATACAAAAACTATACTCTTGTGCTTTTTGTGCTTTTTTCCACTTTTATGACTTCTGTTTGAAAAGGTAAGAATATTGAGTTATTCTTACTCAAAAAAATTATGGCAATCGATTGCGCAAACCTTTTTAAGTTTATTCCAATTAAAATCTTGTGTAACTTATACATAAACCATTTGAGTAGGGTTAAATTATGAACACTAGTTGTTTCAACTTAAAAAAGTAATAATTTTGTAAAAGAAAATGTTAGTTAATCCAAAAAATTCGTATCACATTTTTATTTTCACTCAATTCAAAAAGCAATGTTAAATTTACATTAATACCATTGTAGGATTTACTTAAAAGTAGTGTTAGTTGAAAGAACTTAAAAAGGTGAATGCAATTGATTGCCATAATTTTTTTAAGTTTATCCAACAAGTTATTTTTTTTCAGTGTATGTTTGAAAATCTGACTCTGAAGGAGTCACCAGCCATGAATCCTCACCGCACGTCACTGGCTGGCACGGCGTTGTTTTTGACTTTTCTGGGGCAGACAGATGTCACTTTTGTCACTCTTGGAATAGCTTAAGACAGAACAGGGGCAAAAAAAATAAAAATAAAAATAATAGGAATGCCCACCTGGGACATTCTAGTGGTAAAAACAGAGAATTCATTCAAAAGGACCTTAAAGTGCAGGCGGACAGAAAGCCCATGTGTTGTGGTGACCAACAGCAAGGCCCTGATATGACGGAATCAGACTTACAGTACAAATAACGGCATCCTCCCGGGCTATGAATACCTGCAGCCGTTGGCTTATCTGGGGCGGCTCAGGCCAGGAGCCATTAATCAGGCAGAAAACTGCTTTTGACTTCCTCTTGGAGAGAACACATTACAGTACTGCTTAAGAAAAGGGAGGGAACTGTAAGCGGCGCTCGATACTGGCACTTCATTAGTAAAGGTGTTAGACAATCAATCTTAATGATGTCTTAAGGTAAAGATAAAAAATACATTCCAGAACAACGTTGCTTATATGTACTGTGAAGAAATTTCCAGTATTCTGCCACATCTTTGTACCATTTAACAAGTTAAAGCAGTATATTCTAATAAAAATTGACATATCTAAACTGACACTAAGACATAATTAACAGCTTCTTTAATTAGGATGGGAGACAATCTAAAACTAGAAGATCTGGGGGAACAAAAACCTGAAACAATCCCCATGACTGAGTCTGAGGATCACTGATTTACATTTTAGTGGAGAGCGGACAAAGCCGCGTCCTGATCGAGCGGGAAAAAAAGCAGAAGTTTCAGAGCTTTGAAAAGAGTGACCTCTGGTGGTTTACAGAAAGTACAGCAGCTCTGGGCTCGAGATGGCCGGAGGAGGAGAGACGCGCATAGAAGCCCTTGAGAACTGCATTGTTTCAACCCGCCACGGGCACCTTGCCTGCGCCTTTTGATCTCATGATAATCACGTCAATAAAACTCTGCAATATCCTACACTTCTAAAATTAAATTGTAATTAAAGATGCTGTTCTAAAGATGTAACTTGTCATTATAGCAACCATTATGAATGCATTATAAAGCACCGCTAACTTTTAATTATGTGACAACTTTTTCATGTATGGGTTTTTGCTGTTGGACAATGTGAAAGATTACTATTCTTCATTTTTTTTTTCTTTTCGAAATAATAGTAATAAGGGGCAGTGAGAATCATAAAGAGTGTGGAAGAAGGGCAAAGTGAAAAAGCACGGAGTATAAGAAGGTTTGTGCCTAAAGTCGTCTACAGAATTACAGTAGCACCTTACAAGTTCCACTACAGAATGGAAATTTATAACGCATTGTCCAATAAAAAGTGACAGGCGATTTGCGAACGATCCGTTCTTCTTGAACGACTCTTGTCAGTGAATCAAACGAACTGATTTGTGAGCACAAACATGTACTGGATATTAAAATAATGCACAAATTATTAAATTACATATTTATGATGCGATCAGAGGGGATAGATAGATAATTTAGCATAGTTGGCAGGATTACGTAGATAGATAGATAGATAGATAGATAGATAGATAGATAGATAGATAGATAGATAGATAGATAGATAGATAGATAGATAGATAGATAGATAATTTAGCATAGTTGGCAGGATTACGTAGATAGATAGATAGATAGATAGATAGATAGATAGATAGATAGATAGATAGATAGATAGATAGATAGATAGATAGATAGATAGATAGATAGATAATTTAGCATAGTTGGCAGGATTACGTATAGAGATAGATAGATAGATAATTTAGCATAGTTGGCAGGATTACGTATAGAGATAGATAGATAGATAATTTAGCATAGTTGGCAGGATTACGTAGATAGACAGATAGATAGATAGATAGATAGATAGATAGATAGATAGATAGATAGATAGATAGATAGATAGATAGATAGATAGATAGATAGATAGATAGATAGATAGATAGATAATAAAATACAGGCTGATAGCAGATCGTGTCTGGACAAAGACAGACAAAAGGGACTGGCTGTATAATAAACAGATATCAGGACTGGGATATTGACTGATAATAGAGAAAGGAATGCATGTTGTTACTGCAAATATTTGTGATGTGCCATCTGTTGGAATGAAAATTACAATGCATTTTATTAGCACAGATGTCTGAAATGCACCAGGTTTATAAATGACAGATATAATGTATTGTATACATATGTCTGTGATGCACCATCTGTTGGAATAAAAAATACAATGCATTTTATTACTAGATGCATTACAGAATACAGTCCAATAGATTGTGCAATACAAATATTAATGTTGAAAATACTGAGGTTTTTGCTGATTACTTTGATTTCAATGCGTCTCGACGAGTAGCGCAGCTGCTTGATTATACTATATCTACTATATTTATGCATTTTCTGAAGCTGTTTTGTCCAATCTTACGTTTTCTCTCCTGTAAGGAATAACGCAGGAACTGGTAGTGAGATTGGAAGGCGGTCCACTGGAGGGCACTATCAGGCAATCAGCCTCTCAAACACCAACGCAGACACTCAGGCCACTGTAATGTCATGAGTGAACTTAACCTTCATAGAAACTGGAATCACTGGGGAATGTCCAGTTACAAACAAAAGTTATGCCTATTTCTAAAATGCACATTGAACAGAAAGAAAACCAGGAGAAAGCCCACATGGGCAAAGGGAGAACATTCAAGGTGCAGACAAAGAGAGAACAGGGTGAGGCTTGAACTATGGAGCCTAGAATTGTGAGGCTGTATTGCTGCCACAAGAACAATCAACTTCTCTAACTAAATATACAAAGAGTTTATTTGTAAAATTTGAATTAAAAAGAATTTACTTTGGATTATCCATCCACCAGCCTGCTGACTCCGAACACAGGGTCACGGGGGTCTGCTGGAGCCAAACCCAGGGCACAAGGCAGGAACCAATCCTGGGCAGGGTGCCAACCCACCGCAGGACACACACAAACACACCCACACACCAAGCACACACTAGGGCCAATTTAGATTTGCCAATCCACCTAACCTGCATGTCTCTGGACTGTGGCAGGAAACCGGAGCGCCCGGAGGAAATCCACGCAGACACGGGGAGAACATGCAAACTCCACGCAGGGAGGACCCAGGAAGTGAACCCGGGTCCCCAGATCACCCAACTGCGAGGCAGCAGCGCTACCCACTGCGCCACCATGCCGCCCTACTTTGGTTTATACTATTGAGAATACTTTCTTAATGTGAGATAAAAACAACAAGGACTGGCCTGCTAATAATAATAATAATAATATAGTGCCTTTACTATGAAGGGTTCCGGTTGTTCTTCCCATTTTTATCACCATTTGTCATAATTTTTCTTCTCAACTTTGTTCTTTATCATGTCTACCCTCAGTAGATCAGTATTAAATGTGCCCCCCCGTGCCCGCCCCCTTGTTTTATTAACATGTTCCCTTTCTGCTCTCTCCATTGTCTTTGCCATTTTTAGTATCCATTACTTTTTGTCTCCAGTTCCGCACAGGGCCCTCAAATTTATATGACTTTATCATGAGCTCGGCTTTACCAAATTACCTAGTTGTTCTTTTTTTTCCCCCTTCATGTAATTTACGGACGCATTTGCAGCCCATCTCCTCTGAGATCCATTAAACAGAATTAATGGTGTGGGCCCAGATGAACTGCCGAAACCCCCTCTGGTGTAATCGGATCTTCGTCCCTGTCCTTGTTCTGTCACCCTTGGCCCTGTCAGTACGGCCCCCTCTAATTGACAGAGCGTCATCTTGGGGAGGCCTGTCTCTCATCGGCATCTGGGGCTCAGTGCTCAGGGACACCCCCCGGGCACTCATCGCTCACTCAGCGGGGTCTTCCTGCGTGTAATTGAGGAGTGTGAGACCAGCTTTGTGCACACAGAGATGATCTTCTGTACGTCGCTCACTGCAGCGAACACACGCCTCTGATTTGTCAACACTTTTTCACTCAAGCAGATGCTCCATGTCTTTTAGAAGTCAATCTGTTTTTTAATTTTGTTATTATGAAGGAAACGGTCAGAAGTTCAACTCATGCAGGAGATATAAACAGGCGTCATTTTAAAAAATAAACTGTAAACACGGCAAAGATCTGGAAAGTGGGACACAAACCAACTTGGGCACCTTTACGACCAAGACAAGGACCACCAAACTGTAGGTGCCATTCAGGTCTACTCACTGTATCTGCATCAGCTTTAATGAAGCTTCTTACTCAATAAGCCCCCTCCATTCATTTTTATGAACCCAGGTTATTCATTATAGAGTGAAAGAGAGAGCTGAAGGGCTATCCTGGCAGTGCCAACTTTAGAGCAGATGCCAGGCAATTTCCATCTATGACTTAAGAAGGCAATCAGAGCACCTTCATAGGAAGACACCAGGACATGGGGAGAACACAAACAGGCAATGTAAGTAGCAAACTGATGGAAATTAACTCCTAGAGCAATGCCAACCAACGTACCACCATAACCATCTGGATGACTGCATCCATTTATTAAATGTCCACATGACTGAAGCACCAGACACAAGTTAGGAATCGACCCTGAATGGGACAACAGTCGGTCACAGGGTACTGTCAGGTTCAATAACTCAGCATGCATGTCTTTTGGATGCTGAAAGAAACCTGAGTAAGTTCAGCACTGCAAACTAAGTTTTGTGGAGACTGAACTCTGGTATCAGGAGCTGACAAGTAACAGCATTAACCACTCCGCCACCCATTATCTAAAGTGTGTCAAAGCGATAAGCAAACAATTTGACATGGCAGAAAGAAAAAAGTAGACCAGCGACATCTGCTGAGCGTCAAGCAAATCACAGAGGATCAGGATGTGACAAAGAACACCATAATGCTGGAGTATGTGAATTTCCCCTTGGGATTAATAAAGTTACTGTCTATCTATCTATCTATCTATCTATCTATCTATCTATCTATCTATCTATCTATCTATCTATCTATCTATCTATCTATCTATCTATCTATCTATCTATCTATCTATCTATCTATCTATCTATCTATCTATCTATCTATCTATCTATCTATCTATCTATCTATAATAGGAGGAATAAGAAAAAGAAGAGCAGCACACCATCTGATACGCATCAAGAGCAGGATACAGAATGCAAGAATAACAAAGGCGTCAAAATGTTGGGGCTACAACCTTGATCTTGGTGTTGGTTGAAAGCTTATGGTATGACACATTCTGGTAATTTAAAAAAAATGAGGTGGTGGCAAACTCATCGTGCTGACCTAAACTTGTGGGTTTCATAGAACAAAGTGATAGGCAAACTAAGTGACATGGAAGAAAGAAGAAGTCGACCAGTGACATCTGCTGAGCGTCAAGTAAATCACAAAGGCCGATGACATGACAAAGAGAGCCCTAATAGGAAGAATAAGAAAAAATAAGAGCAACACCATCTGAGCATCAAGAGCCAGATATTGAATGCAAGAATGATAAAAATGGAAAAATTCTGGGACTAGAACCTTAATCTTGGTCTTGATCAAATGTTTTTGATGTGATATATTGTGGTAATTCAAAAAAAATTGAGGTTGTGGCAAACTCACCACAATGACCTGAGCTCAAGAGTTGTATATGGCAAAGTGATAGGCAAATACAGTGAAACGGTGGAAAGAAAGAGAAAAGAAGTGACATTTTCTGAGCATCAAGCAGATAGCAGGTGATGATAACATGAAGAAGAACAAGAAGAATAAGAACAAGAGACATCTGCTGAGCATCAAGCAAATTGCAGAGGATGATATCATGATTGAAGACAAGAGCAGAGTGGCATCTAATGGTTTTCAAGAGCAGGGTACACAATGCAAGAACAACAAAGAGACAGAATTGCTGAGGCAAGCACCTTGACCTCAGTCTTCTTCAGGAAGTGTATGATGTGATAGGTTCTTGTAATTAAGAACATCTGAAGTAGTGGCAAACTTAACAAATTGACCTGCGCTTGTGGGTTTCATAAGGCAAAGTGATAAGCAAACAAAGTGACCTGTTAGAAAGAAAAAGAAGAGTAGTGACATCTGATGAGCTTCAAAATAATTGCAGATGATGGATAATGTGAAGAAGCAGTAGTAGAAGAAGAAGAAGAAGATCAACAACATCTGCTCAGCATTAAGCCAATTGCTGATGATAATAACATGAAGAAGAAGAGTAACATCTGCTGAGCATTAAGCCAATTGCTGATGACAATAACATGAAGAAGAAGAAGAGTAACATCTGCTGAGCATTAAGCCAATTGCTGATGATAATAACATGAAGAAGAATAAGAAGAAGAGTAACATCTGCTGAGCATTAAGCCAGTTGCTGATGATAATAACATGAAGAAGAAGAAGAAGAGGAACATCTGCTGAGCATTAAGCCAGTTGCTGATGATAATAACACAAAGAAGAAGAAGAGTAACATCTGCTGAGCATTAAGCCAATTGTTGACGATAACATGACGAAGAAGAGCAGCATGCCATCTGGTGAGTGTCAAGAGCAAGATACAGAATACAGAATGCAAGCACAACAAACATGGAAAAATGTTGGGCCTGGAACCTTGAGCTTGGTCTTGATCAGTAGGTTCTGAGGTGGTGATAAACTTGACAGACTGACCTTTGCTTGTGAGTTTCACACAACAAGGTGATGGCGGAAAGAAAAAGGAAGAGCAACAACATTTGCTGAACATCAAGCTAATTGCATTTGATGATACTGTGAAGAAGAAGAAGAGCAGTGCCATCTGCTGAGCATCAAGTGTGAGATACAGAATACAAGAACAATAAAGACTGACAAGTAAATGAAACCGGAGGTCCTCATGTTTCACTAGTTCATTGTAATATATATATTAGAACAGTGAAGAGCATTGTTGCTATTCAACTTCTTTCAGCCTGTTTACTGACACGAAACTAAAACTAGTCCATTTGGGCCATGGCGATGGGGGACATGGTCCATGTAAATCCATCACTGCAAACTAAGCCTTTTGGAGATTGAACCCAGAACACTGCAGCTGACGAGCAACAACATTAACTACTCTGGCGTCCATTATGTTATCAAATTAAAAAATGTAGGGCACAGAGCCTCTCCTAAAACAGAAAATCAGCCCCCTATGGGTCACCAGTCCATTACAGGGCCTACTTACACACTTAGAAAAAAAAGTAAACTTCAGAACCTTCTGTAGATTAAAATTAGTAACGATGAAACCTCAGAAACGGACTGGTCAGCTAGCCTGGAGGAATACAGGCAGGTGGAGATGAAAAGCAGGTCAGCATCAAGACTAGCCGGGAGTGGAATGGGTGGGTTTAAATTTCCCCCAGCAGTAGGAAAGCCTTGGTGAGAATGCAGGCTTGTGATTGGAGGACTGAGTTGTGGCTGAACAGGATTGGTGTAAAGTAAGGAGTTGGCTCATCCCACTGCTCTGGGAGGCACATTAAAGGACTTTGGACTAACTCAGTCTCTCTTCTGTTTTCTATCCATGGAGGAGAAGACCCCATCTCTTGAGGGTCATATTCAGACTGGCCATACTACCATTCCACTCACAAGGTCATGCTGGATAAAAGACAAGACCAGACCAGAGACTAATTCATAAGACCACGAGTCCCCTGATAGCAACTGTATCTCCTTCCGGTTCTGGTAATCTAACATATGAGGTCTATAGCAGGGATGTGGGGACATTATTTTAAGGTCCACGTAATAAAGTGCAAAGGGGAATGAGGTCACCCTAGGACTCAAATACAACAGAACACACACAGACCACCCTAAAGTCAACGACTGATCTGAAGGTCATGTGTTTGGGGATACCGGAGGAAAACCCGGAGTAGTAGTTGGAAAGACCTTACAGAAATGGGAGAATGTCCAACTCCAGTGGGCGTACAATTCATATCCCAGAACGCAGGGTCTGTGAGGTGGCAGAGTTACCCTTGGCACCACCAATTGTACAACAAGTGGTACATCCAGTTTTGAGGTAGTGTTAATCGGGAGCAGTGGGCACAAAACAAGGAAACACCAAGATGGGATGCTAATGCATTTCATGGCACACAGTTGGGAAGCATGCACTGGTACAGCACGTTGCCGCACCCACTACACAACAAAACAACTCGATATCCCGGTTTGCAACCCCCCCGGCAGACACGCAGTCCAGTCCCACCCTCCGGAAATGACCCTCTATCTGCCGCAGCCAGGTGTTACGAGGGCGACTCCTTAGTCTGGTCCGGCCACTCGGGTTCCCAACAATGAGGATCTTACGAGCCGGATCACCCTCGGGGAAACGTGCCACATGGCTGTAGTTCTGTAACTGACGCTCCCTCACAATGCAGGTCATGTACCTCATTCAGGACTCCGTGAGCAACACAAAGTCAAACCAACGGTACCGGACACAGTACCAAAGGAGTCCAGTCTTCATCTCAGGTCACTGGATAGCGTCCATGTCTCGCAACCAGATAGCAAGACAGGAAGCACCAGGACTATAAAGACTTGGACCTTCGTCCTTTTGCATAGACATCTGGGGCGCCACACACCTGATGACCCCCCATGCTCTCCCAATCCATCTACTGACTTCATAGGAAGAGTCACCAGAGACATGAATGTCACTGCCGAGGTAAGTAAACCTCTCGATGAGGTCGACACTCTCTCCGCAGACAGACACACTGCTGATGGCCCACACGTATGCCATTCACTATGTAACACAATTTTTGTTCCTGGCTTCCAAGAGTTATATTTCAACTGCTTATGTCTAAAGCCTACTGTATGGAAAGACGACTACATTCAGCACAAACTTTGATTTTATGACCACAGCACAGAAAATTTCGTATTTATAGTGACAAAACAAGGGAATTTTTCTCTTTTCGTTCATGCGGTCTGATAAAGAACAACACTTGCATGGTAAATAGACAAAGACAGTCAAAACCACTCAAAAAGGTTCAGAAATGAGTAGGTGTTCTAGATTTGCGACTGTACTGCAAATCGCTTTCTCGAAGAAGCCCCCAAATGTAGTCCCCCATCATGTTTTCGTTATACTGTCCTTGGTAACGATGTTCAAAGTCCATTATATTCTGATGAAAGCGCTCGCCTTGCTCCTCTGAGAAAGCTCCCATGTTCTCCTTGAATTTGTCAAGATGAGCATCAAGGATATGGACTTTGAGAGACATTCTGCATCCCATTTTGGCGTAATTCTTTATGAGAGTCCGAACCAACTGCACATAGTTTTCAGCCTTGTGATTACCCAGGAAGCCGTGAACCACTGCAATGAAACTGTTCCAAGCCGTTTTCTCCGTCCTGTTCAGCAGCTTGGCGAATTCGTCACATTCTATGATCTTCTTGATCTGCGGTCCGACGAAGATACCAGCCTTGACCTTTGCCTCGGACAGCTTTGGAAAGAGATCTTGGAGGTACTTGAAAGCTGCTGACTCCTTGTCAAGAGCCGTGACAAATTGCTTGATGAGGCCTAACTTGATGTGCAGTGGTGGCATCAGCACCTTCTGAGGTTCTATCAGCGGCTCCCACTTGACGTTGCTCTTCCCCACAGAGAACTCGGTCCACTGTGGCCAGTCCTTTCTGTGATAGTGCGCCTTAGTGTCACGGCTGTCTCAGAGGCAAAGGAAACAAGGAAATTTCGTGAAACCGCCTTAAAGGCCCATCAGGAATGATACCATTTTGAAGTCTCTGATGACCTCCCATCCATAGTCGTCATACTTCAAGGCACTCAGCAACATCTTGACACTGGTGTAGTCCTCTTTGAGATGCACAGTGTGAGCCATAGGGAGAGTCGGGTAGTTGTTTCCGTTGTGAAGCAGCACGGCTTTGAGGCTCCGGGATGAACTGTCTATGAATAGGCGCCATTCACTCGGGTTACAGGTGATACCTATAGCCTCGAATAGACCGGCCATATTGTTGTAGAAGCGCAGCCCATCTTGCCGACTGAAGAAGTTGGAAAATGTTTGGTGACGCTTTCTCTGATTTGTGACTTGCACGCTTTCATCCAACAAGTTCCACTGCTTGAGCCTGGATGTCAGAAGCTCAGCATTGGACTTGGTAAGACCAAGGTCTCTGATCAGATCGTTGACGTCTTTCTGGTTAGGGAAGTATGGCCTTCTCTCCTCAGCTGCATCTGTGAAACCGCAATCTGGATCTGCAATATCTTCCTCACTGTCTGACTTGCTGCTGTCTCCTGAAGATGGCTGATCCCTCTTCGGAGGAGTGGGAACGGGCAGCTCGGAGCAGTGTGGTACTGGGGCAATGGAAGAAGGAATGTCTGGATAAACGATTTGAGGCGCATTCTTGCCAGTGCGACGTTTGGTAGGATCCACCATGCAGAAGTAGCAGTTGCTTGAGTGGTCAGTCGGTTGCCGCCAAATTCGCGGGATAGCAAACTTCATGGCTCTCTTTTCTCCCCTGTACCAACCTTCAAGAGTTTTCTTGCAATATTTGCATGTGAAATGAGGTGCCCAGGGCTTGTCTTGATCCCCGACAGGCATGCCGAAGTACGCCTTGTAGGCCTCGCACATCTTACGACATGCTTTCACGGAATACTTTCTCGCTCTTGTCTTTATAAATTGTCCACAGACGTAGCAAAATGCATCTGCTGGGTGCAAGCAACCTCTTGATGCCGTCTAAATCAAATCAAAAAAATAACATAAACCAAATTGTTGGTTCGAGTCACCTGTGCTTCTATACTTGTATGACTGCTATTGGACAGTCCGAGAACGTTCTAGAAAGTCCTAAAAATTTCTTGAAAGTTCTAGATAATTCTAGAAACTTCTGGACAATTCTAACAGTTCAAGAATATTCTAGAAGACTACTCTGTATTGAATGCGAATCGAGAATTTTCTCCAAAACAGACAAATTTCAAAATATTATTGTCATGATCACAAAAGCAAAGTTTTTGTGTAACAACAGCTATTTTCTATTTTTTTTAGGCATAACGGGTTAGGAAAACACACTTTGCACCCAGGAACAAAATAAAAATAAAAATTTGTTACATAGTGATTTACTCGTACAGAGCCAGCTGCCAAGGCTGTGAAAGACAACCAGACTTCAAGAGGAAGATCTCACCAACCTCATTCAGAGGGCACCTTGGACTTGAATGCCCTCCAGGGCCAGGTGTCCTAAAAAGACAAGACTAACCACCGTGCCACCCTGTTGCCTCTTCTGTATACATTTCTTTTTTTTTTTCACTGCTATGCTTCCTAAATAACTCCCCAGTATTTTTAAGGACGCCCTCAATCCTGATTTCACCCAGAGCCTCGATAAAGGGGGGCTAAATGTTAGTGCTCTTAGACCACCAACTGAGGGTCTTGGGTTTCTTTGCCTTTTGAAGTTGCTACATTTTACTTATATCTGGTTGACTTTTATTAAGTTTAATTTGATTGGCTGGGGCACTGACTGGCGAGCTCAGATTGGCCAGTGCTGTCTTCAAAAGAGACTGAGCTTATATTCTGGCAGGCAAATAGGATACCGAGTTCATTAAGGTAGAAAATATTTTTATTTTGCAATATAGCAGATTGGATAATGGATGGATGGATGGATGGATGGATGGATGGAATAAAATGTATAACTTGGTTTAAATGCAAAGCTTTATTTGAGGTACTCCAATTAATTCCCTGATTCCTAAACGGTGCTGCTCTTCTACATTAGTATGAAATGAGTGGGTGCAGGTGTGTGGGCAGGTGAAACTTCAGAAAATGTGCATTCCATCCAGAGCAGGATTCTGTCCTTGTGCTAAATGCTTGGGGGGTAATGGGGGGGCACACTTAATCCACTGGTGTGGCTTCAGAAATTTCACAAATGAATGAATGAACATTAGCGTAGTGGATTTTGTGGCTTCTGCACAATTTCTGAACTAAAGAGTTCCAAAGCAGTGGAGACAAACACTTCCAATAATATCCAGTAGAGGGGGATATCACCGTCAAACCCAGGCTAGTAATAAAAGATTCATTCTTCACAAACATTGCAATAACAACGAAGCTGTGTGGAGCACAAAGGCAAAATGGAATTGTGTGTTATTAAGAAATTCCAAGTGGAATAAATTCCTGACACCAAATTCCAAAGGCAAGGTTTAAGAAAAATTAGAATAAACACAAGTACACTCACCGACCCCCTAGTGCACTCACAATGAAGCACCAGGGACTGTGCACCAAATTTTGATCAAGACCAAGATTAAGGTTCCAGCCCCAGGATTTTTTCCATTTTTATCATTCTTGCTGCTCATCACATGCTGTTGCTCTTCTTTTTGTTATTCTTCCTATTATGGTTCTCTTTGTCATGTCATCAGCCTTTGTGATTTGCTTGACGCTCAGCAGATGTCAGTGGTCCACTTTTTCCTTCTGCCATATCACTTAGTTTGCCAGGGACCAGGGACTCTACTCCTGATTTAAAGAGTGGAGAGAAGTTCCTGGCATTGATTGGCAGGTGCCCCCCCTAACATAAAGCACACATAAAGCATAACAAAAGCAGCTCTCTGTATATGAGAAAGGAAATCATAATTAACATACAAAGACTAAAAAAATGAACAAAAGGGGCATCAAACATGAATTTGAACCCTGATCAGGAGAGGAGCTCATTTGACTGGCCCCCCAAGTTGCTTTCGGTGTCGCCATCTTCATGTTCTTCAAGTGTCCCCTTTCCATTTACTTGGCTGTGTCTTACATCCCAATGACAGACATGCATGGGTGAGGGTGCCCTGTGGCGTACTGGCATCCCAGCCTGGATAAGATTCTGCATTGTGCTGAATGTTACTGGGATAGACTCCACTACTCTAATATTTGAATATATGTTTACACAACATGGATGAATGAACTTATGAACTGTAAAATGCAAAAGCACAGAGGACAGCACTGCAGACTGCTGTCAGTGTTGAATCGGCAAGTTCTTCCCGTGTCTCCTTACGTTTGTTTCATTTAACCATCCCAAAGACATGCATGTCAGTTTATGAGTGAGCGGTGCTGTTTGTAAGAGGGTGCCCATTTGGTGGACTGGCATCCCTTGCCAGGCTGTTTCATGTTTGTGTTTAATGCTGCTGAGACAGCCCACTGTAAAAGCAAGTGCCCACAGTGCATGACCTGAGTGGATTTTGCTTACTCTATAAGAACTTTTTTTATTTTGTTTAACTACTTAAACCTGCATAACCCATTGTCCATGACATAATATATAATAATAAATTAAAACCTCTACAAAGGAATTGCGTTTCTCTCTCTCTCTCTCTCTGCGCATCTCTCTCTCTCTCCTCGCTCTCTCTTTTTTAATTTTTATTCATTTATTTATTTTTAATTCAGGCTCACAATGAGCACATATTAAACCAGAAGGTGTTCCTTCAATTTATCAAAGCTTTTTCACAGACCAGAGCGCCGTCTGACAAGCATAAAAATTGAGTTTGGAATGACCAGACATAATTAATGTTCATGAAATGCAAATGCTGTTTTATTAAAAAGTAGCTTTTTTTTGCTATGCAACCATCTGCTTGCGATCAGGGTACAAGAGCCGCGGAGTCGAAGTAATTTGTCGCCTTAATGATGTTAACCTGTAATTAAAACCGCAGGCGGGGGGACTCCAAGGACGGCTTCATTCAGGACCCTGACCTCCGTGGCACTGCCGTTCAATACCCTCCAAGTTCAAAGTGTGCAAGCGGCCCCCGGAGGTTAAGTAAAGGAGTGATGTAAAACAAGTCCGCTCTGCTGTCCTGATAGAGAGGGAATAAAACAAACGCGAATCAGTGGGCGATGAGCCGCGGGGAGCAGGAGGCTGATGGGCGGCATCTGAACACGGCGGCGACACACATCTCGGAGTCGTCAGCCTCTGATTGTGACATGAGGGGCACTGCCACCATGTGAGTGACCAGCGCTGCAGACGCCCTCTGATCGGGGAGAGGGAATAATAATAATAATAATAATAAGAATGGAGAAATATACCCAACAGATCCCGGCTAATATTAACATGCAAGAATTACAGAAGATCACACTACTTGGAGCAAGTCATACCCTAAGAAAGGCAATTCCTTTAAATAGACTTCTACCTCATTCTAATAGTATGAACTCAAATTGAATAATAAAATAATAATAATAATAATAATAATAATAATAATAATAATAATAATAATAATAATAATAATAATAAAAGACTTAACATCAACCAAAGTTCCTTTAGTGACATTATTTTTTTTCCTTAATAAAGACAGTATATTGGAATATATTGAACACGCTCAGATCAAAACACACCATACTTTGAACTGCTTTACTATTATTATTATTATTATTATTATTATTATTATAGGCTCTAGGAAAAAGTGAACATTTTGTACTCAAACCAAAGAGTCTTGAAGGCAACTGCAATGGTGTAGTAATTCACTCGGAGGTTTTCCTCCAGTCGTCCATGGATGTATACCTGAACGAGGAGGTCCACCTTAGTGTTTTCTGCATGTGAATGCCGAGTCGTTTCATGAGTAGATGGGCTCCTCCTTGAAAGGTCCCAGTTTGTATCTTCAGCACGCGCAAACCCACATTGTCACCCCCCACAATCTTTGCTGCTCTATAGGAGACCACCTGGTTTACCTATATGGCACAGACAGCCCTTGTGGGTTCGTTTCCCGGTTCCTCCCATGTGTGGATAGCGCTTTGAGTACTGAGAAAGGCGCTATATAAATGTAATGAAGTACACTATGTAACAAATTTTTATTTTTATTTTGTTTCTGGGTACAAAGTGTGTTTTCCTAACCCGTTATGCCTAAAAAAAATAGAAAATAGCTGTTATTCCACAAAAACTTTGCTTTTGTGATCAGGACAATGATATTTTGAAATTTGTCTGTTTTCGAGAAAATTCTCGATTCGCATTCAATACTGAATAGTCTTCTAGAATATTCTTGAACTGTTAGAATTGTCCAGACGTTTCTAGAATTTTCCCTGATAATCTAGAACTTTTGAGAAACTTTTAGAACTTTCTAGAATGTTCTCGGACTGTCCAATAGCAGTCATACAAGTATAGAAGCACAGGTGACTCGAACCAACAATCTGGTTTATGTTATTTTTTTGATTTGATTTAGACGGCATCAAGAGGTTGCTTGCACCCTGCAGATGCATTTTGCTACGTCTGTGGACAATTTATAAAGACAAGAGTGAGAAAGTATTCTGTGAAAGCATGTCGTAAGATGTGCGAGACCTACAAGGCGTACTTCGGCATGCCTGTCGGGGATCAAGACAAGCCCTGGGCACCTCATTTCACATGCGAATATTGCAAGAAAACTCTTGAAGGTTTGTACAGGCGAGAAAAGAGAGCCATGAAGTTTGCTATCCCGCGAATTTGGCGGCAACCGACTGACCACTCAAGCAACTGCTACTTCTGCATGGTGGATCCTACCAAACGTCGCACTGGCAAGAATGCGCCTCAAATCGTTTATCCAGACATTCCTTCTTCCATTGCCCCAGTACCACACTGCCCTGAGCTGCCCGTTCCCACTCCTCCGAAGAGGGATCAGCCATCTTCAGGAGACAGCAGCAAGTCAGACAGCGAGGAAGATATTGCAGATATCCTTGACGCTCATCTTGACAAATTCAAGGAGAACATGGGAGCTTACTCAGAGGAGCAAGGCGAGCGCTTTCACCAGGATATAAAGGACTTTGAACGTCGTTACCAAGGACAGTATAACGAAATCATGATGGGCGACTACATTTGGGGGCTTCTTCGAGAAAGCGATTTGCAGTACAGTCGCAAATCTAGAACACCTACTCATTTCTGAACCTTTTTGAGTGGTTTTGACTGTCTTTGTCTATTTACCATGCAAGTGTTGTTCATTTTCAGACCGCATGAACGAAAAGAGAAAAATTCCCTTGTTTTGTCACTATAAATACGAAATTTTCTGTGCTGTGGTCATAAAATCAAAGTTTGTGCTGAATGTAGTCGTTTTTCCATAGGCTTTAGACATAAGCAGTTGAAATATAACTCTTGGAAGCCAGGAACAAAAATTGTGTTACATAGTGTTATTATTATTATTATTATTATTATTATTATTATTTGCCTGATACCTTTTTCCAAGGAAAATATTTATGATACAACTGATGCAATTATGTTTTTCCAGTTGGAGTACAGGCAGGTGAAGTGACTTGCTAATGGGATTTAAGCACAAATGATATACAGTATATATATATAACCCCCGAGGTTCGATCCCCGAGAGGGGTGCAGTGAGTGTGTATGCCTGATGAGCCCAAAATAAGGGCGGAACACGCGTGTCGCGTACTCTTTGCATTATTTGACAGTAAACTATGCAACATTCTATAATCTGCCGACTTGCAGACCAACCACAAGCGTTACAGAGGTTAGGGATCTGGACTGGCAATCTGAAGGTTGCCGGTTCGAATCCCGTAAATGCCAATAGGGACTCTGCTCTGTTGGGCCCTTGAGTAAGGCCCCCTTAACCTGCAATTGCAGAGCGCTTTAAGTAGAGAGAAAAGCGCTATATAAATGCAAAGAATTATTATTATTATACAATGTGATTAAGACTACGAATGCTATGAATATATAGTATATTTATACAGTATATATAAAAATAAATTATACAATATAATATAAATAATATATAAATATTAACTCTTAAATATATATAGATATCCATCCATTATCCAACCCGCTGAATCCGAACACAGGGTCACGGGGGTCTGCTGGAGCCAATACCAGCCAACACGGGGCACAAGGCAGGGAACCAATCCTGGGCAGGGTGCCAACCCACCGCAGGACACACACAAACACACCCACACACCAAGCCCAATTTAGAATCACCAATCCACCTAACCTGCATGTCTTTGGACTGTGGAAGGAAACCCACACAGACACGGGGAGAACATGCATACTCCACGCAGGGAGGACCCGGGAAGCGAACCCAGGTCCCCAGGTCTCCCAATTGCGAGGCAGCAGCGCTACCCACTGCGCCACCGTGCCGCCCTATATATAGATATATATTTATTTATTTATTTTATTTTTTTAACCCAGTTTGTACATAGTTGTTGCCTCTCCAGCCACCATAAAAAACCTCACGCTCTCCCACTCCATCTGCACTAGTGTGATGCTGAGGTGTTACCCGTTGTTCGGTTGCACTTAGGGTCCTAATCTGGGGATCCTGAGTTGATTTGTCATGTGGTGGGTGCGGCAATGCGCTGTATCGGCGCGTGCTCCTAACCTCTATATTGTTGCAAACGATAATATAGATTACAAGGTCAAGTATCGAAAAGGTATGAGGGACGTTCAAAAAGTTTCCGCACTTTTACATTTTCGTTGGAAACGGTGAAGGCGGGAGGAGTAGTAATCGAGCATTAAAAAGTGTGTACGGCGCTGGGAAAATTGCTTCTCAAAGGAAGGTGACGAGGTAGAAAAGGGATAGTTTTTTTTTTTTTTTAATTCTTAATAAATACATTTTAAAAAGTGCGGAAAGTTTTTCAACGTCTCTAGATAATGAATGGAATAAAATGAGGATGCTTCAGCATTACAGTATTATGTTTGTTTTAAATGTGCTATGTAAATAAATTGATATTGACATTCTTATACTCGTACACTCCTTTTTATAATCTTCATGAATAAAATTATTAAACAATGTAAACTAAGATAACCACAAACTAAACTGGAGAAAGCCCTCTGACGTCACAGGTCACATATAGCGTTCGTGGCAAATCTGCCTTAATGTATACAATACAGACACTTGGGGGTATAAGAGCATCTGCGGTATTCAAGCCATATAAAGTCTTTACGTGGAAAATACTTGCTGCAGTTAATACTTGGCCTTGGTTTATATTGGTTTGCAGATATTATAATCATGTCATCATCATCAGGGCCGGATTTTCCTATAGGCTAACTAGGCTTCAGCCTAGGGCCTCAAGATCAAGAGGGGCCTACATTCAAATTGTTAGCAAAATTAAAATTACACTATTCTAAAAACAGTGAACACTAAACACTGAACCGAAAATAAGGAGAAATTCTACGCACATGACTAATAAACAAACATAAAAATGTATTGGTTAAGATCAACGCGTATTACGTATTTTATTATCTCTCATGTAATTTACAAACTTAAAAATGGAAGGTGAAAGGGCCTCATAAGTGGAATAGCCTAGGGCCTCTTTTCATATAAATCCGGCCCTGGTCATCATCTTCTTCTTCTTCTTACAACTGAAATATATCCTTATGATGATGATGATGATGATGGTGATGATGATGATGAATTACTTAAATAAATCTTTTTATTTTTTTTACTAGACGAACTCACGCTGTGCGTTTCTGAAGCGCCTCACACCCTTCACACAAACCCGATAACTCAGTCGGAGTTGACGCGGAGGCCGCGGAGCTCTCGGAAGAAAGTGCGCCTCTGAAGCCTTTCAATTTACCAGAAGGCAGTTTGATTTCGTTCGTCATTTTCAATCTGCGGCATATGGCTGCTGCGTAAACTAATTTGAGGGTCGCGAACCATGCGTGCACATTTTAATCCCCCTTCTCAGTTACTTGGCAGTTGGCAGTGTATAACGTTTCGCAAAGCAGGTCTTTTGAGATGCTTTGCAAACCTGATTTAAAGACAATTGTGGATTTTATCGACATTTAATTTACTTTTACGTCGCCACTGAAGCAACAATAAAGTTGACGGGACGTCCAGAAAATATGACGGTGTTTAATTCAAAATGAATCGACTTGACCTCTTTTAAATTAGTTGCAAATTGACAACGTGACCTGATAGAATTGGAATGATGGGATTGCAATAGCAAGTTTATTGATAATAAATAATTTACCACAAGAATTGACCTTCGGGGTTTCATGTGATATTCAATCGGGCCTCAGTTTTCGTGAAGCTCTGCGCCTCCTCCGCACCCTGTGCTGAAAGTCCGACTGGCGTGCGATCAGCGGCACCGGCAGCCAGGACAGCTTCACCTATAAGGCACACTTCATGTATATGTAGTTATAAAAAGGCCGATCACCCTGTCAAAATGGTAGATTTTTATGATATAAAACATGAGCGACAGTGTAGGCATGGCGTAGCATTCAGCAGCGTCCGGCGACTAAGTTAACATGACAGTTGGAGCATTTTACATTTATTAATTACTTACTTCCAAGGGTCATTTGTTACATTTTCATTCAATAAATAGCTTCATATCAGCTAATACTATTCCAAAATAATAACGACAACAGAAAGCAAGTGCATGTGTCAGTAGATGACATTAAATACGCGCTTGCTTTTAAAACGGAGGCCGAAGAGGCTTGTGGGGGCTCAATGGCTTTCATTCACAGCGGACTGCAGTTCAAGCGATGTGACCAGGGCCGGATTTTCCTATAGGCTAACTAGGCTTCAGCCTAGGGCCTCAAGATCAAGAGGGGGCCTACATTCAAATTGTTAGCAAAATTTTATTATCTCTCATGTAATTCACAAACTTAAAAATGGAAGGTGAAAGGGCCTCATAAGTGGAATAGCCTAGGGCCTCTTTTCATATAAATCCGGCCCTGGATGTGACAATGACATCGACTGATGAGTCCTAGTGTTGCAGGGTCTGTGACTGTTAACATAACATTTTGGAAAGCATAGCCAATAGAGTGGTATCTAATAATTAGCAAATGACAAATACCAATTAATACAAAATGACCAATAAAATCAGGACCATCATTACCCTGGAACGGAAATAAGCCCCCCGTCTAGATATTCATATTAGTTAAAATACTGCACTTATATTAAAAAAAGAAGAACCTGTAAAGGAACGGATTTATTGTTTAACAGGAACATGAATGGTATACGTTGAACAAGAAGATCAGGGGCTTGTGGCGATTGTTTGTGTACACCAGAGAAATCAGGGGCTTAAGCTACTGAAGCCCCCCCAACCCACAGGAGCCACTTACGTGATCCAAAGCATCTATTTGAGCCAGAGAGTTCAAGTCCAGCTTTGTGACAGAGTTTATCATCCAGTGGGCAACACCAAAAAGCACCAACTGCCGTGTCCTTTTTCTTGATAAGGATTGCTGGATCTGACCGAGGGCTTGATGAAAGTTCAATCACGACTGACATTTTCCGGATCTTTTCTTGGTGTGACTGAACACGGATTGGATTGGATTCAGGTGCTGACCCAAATCTGTTTTTTATTGTAGTCCTAATTACAAGTAGCCAAGGTGCATTGTAGTGTAGTGGTTAAGGCTTTGGAGTTCAAACCCTGAGCTTGTTCAGATCCCACTGCTGACACCATGAGCAAGTCACTTCACCTGCCTGCACTCCAATTGGAAACAGTAAAGAATTGTCAGCTGCGCAGAAGCAACCTTTCCTCTTATTTCTAAAATCTGAAACCCATCGATATTTCACAAATCTGTTATCATCTATTCATGGTTATTTATGGAACCTATCGATTCTTTCTTGAACCTTCATGTGGAGGGTTCCTTTGGGAACAAAATGGCTCCCCTACTGCTTTGATGAACCACTTTGCCACTGTTACTTTTAAGTGTGTTCTTTGTCATCTTATCCTTGCTGTTCTTCTTCTTCGAGTACTTTTACCCTTCCAAGATCTCAAAGCGACTTGAGCTGCTGTTTCGTTCAGAGTTCTTTCCTGTTTTATGTATGAGGTTGCTGGCTTAGGCTCAAGAGCGCCACCTGCAGTCACAACACCTGTAAACTCATTCTTCAAAATGTTACCTAATGGTGATTCTTCTTTCGACTGATAATGATAATAAAATATGGAGCCACACCCAGTTTGGGGGCTCCCGCCATGTGCACACCACTTCACTTATGAGTGGATAAATAATAAGAGTGGGTGCAGAGTGAGTGGTGCAGTGGGTTCGCTTCCCGGGTCCTCCCTGCGTGGAGTCTGCATGTTCTCCCCGTGTCTGCGTGGGTTTCCTCCCACAGTCCAAAGACATGCAGGTTAGGTGCATTGACGATTCTAAATTGTCCCTAGTGTGTGCTTGGTGTGTGGGTGTGTGTGTGTGTGCGCCCTGCCCGGGGTTTGTTTCCTGTCTTACGCCATGTGCTGGCCTGGATTGGCTCCAGCAAACCCCCGTGACCCTGTAGTTAGGATGTAGTGGGTTGGATAATGGATAGATGGATGGATAATAAGAATAGATGAGCGAATTCAGATTCTATGCAAAGGCAACTGACAGCCGTCGATGGCGGCCCACAAACACCTTTGGGATGTGGGAGGACACGTGAAGTAAGCCCCCGTGGGCGTGAGGACAATGTGCACGCGCCATTCAAAAAGCGGGGCGGCGCGCTTTGTTTGACCGCGAGAGTTTAGCGCTGTGAAGCAAAGCAATTAACCCCCTGAGCCGACATAGAAGGTGCAAGTAACAGTCTGTAAAAATCTTTTAATTAATCGTTTAATTTTGTTATTAGGTGACTTTTATAAACGAATTTAGAAAGGAATAGGACAAGAGCAGAAAAAGGAACATAGGCGTGAACCCCTCACGTCGATCTCGGAAGCTTTGACTAACGTTACTTGCGTTATTTTGGTATTTAAAAAAGATAAAATTGTGGGAAATGAAATAAAGTTTAAATAAGGAATATTTTAACAAACTTAGAAAATGAGCTGCTTGTATATAAAATGGTCAAGCGCACACACTCTGGGGGAATCACACTGTCTAGAAATGGAAAGGAAGAATTTCCTTTATTTTAATGCTCGTGTTGACCACAAGAGGGCAGAAAAATCATTCAGATGGGCACAAAAGAACTTCAACTCGCTGAATGTCATCTTCCAGCGGGCGGAATTCTAAAATTTTTATTACTACTATTATTTTACTGTTATCAGATTTCAAGTAGTCAGCTTTCTCTATAATTTTAAAGAATCTATTTTATTGATATGGTTATACAGACTGTTTTAAAGGTATAGACTGTAGTTAGTTGGCATAACAGTAGATAGATAGATAGATAGATAGATAGATAGATAGATAGATAGATAGATAGATAGATAGATAGATAGATAGATAGATAGATAGATAGATAGATATGAAAGGCACTATATAACAGATAGATAGATAGATAGATAGATAGATAGATAGATAGATAGATAGATAGATAGATAGATATGAAAGGCACTATATAACAGATAGATAGATAGATAGATAGATAGATAGATAGATAGATAGATAGATAGATAGATAGATAGATAGATAGATAGATATGAAAGGCACTATATAACAGATAGATAGATAGATAGATAGATAGATAGATAGATAGATAGATAGATAGATAGATAGATAGATAGATAGATAGATAGATAGATAAGGCACTATATAACAGATAGATAGATAGATAGATAGATAGATAGATAGATAGATAGATAGATAGATAGATAGATAGATAGATAGATAGATATGAAAGGCACTATATAACAGATAGATAGATAGATAGATAGATAGATAGATAGATAGATAGATAGATAGATAGATAGATAGATAGATAGATAGATAGATAGATAGATAGATAGATAGATAGATAGATAGATAGATAGAGGCTACACTGGGATGTTGGGGTCCTCACACCGACTCCCATGCTGGCCTCACCAATTGAAGGAATGCTGGGATGCTAAACCAGGCCAATCCATTTATTTGAAATGTCAATAGGAAAATAACAGGTGCCTGATAAGTGCAAAGGGTTAACAGAATAAAGTGTAATGATTGGCTCTGGAGAGCAGTCCAGTCAGAGGTTTGGAGCTCCTTCATACGGTGAACTCGTCCCGTGAATGAGACCCCTCCTTTTATAGCTCCCAGTGGATGTCTGTTGTCGTAGCGGGTGTCTTCTCTAAATGAGATATGAGAGTTAGCGATTGTGCCCCCTGCTGTCCTGGAGTGATATCCCTGAAGGTGATGCGTGTGCCTGTCACTGGTTAACTTGGGATATGACAGGAGTGCTGCCATTGGACGACGCTTCAGATCTGTAAAGGTGAACTTGTAAACCTTGTGGTGCTTTTGTCGCCATCACCAGAATCATACAATTCAACTATTTTAGGTTATAAAATCGAGATGTCTAAGTTCAGTTTGTGCTGCAGTTCAGCTCACCCTGGAGTTGTCAGCTGAGAAGACTTGGCCGCCAGCTGGGGGTCCTGAACATTAATGAAGGGTAAATGGGGATTAACCTTTTCTGACTCTCTTCTGGGCCTCTTTCTCGACTCTAATGATGCCCGGCGTGTTGCGGTGGGAGCCTGGGCTTCTTTTACCTCTGCAGCGCAGGCTCCCTCTCTTCAAACCTGCAGTCTGGAGAATATCAGGCTGACAAGCCTTTAAATAGGAGGGCTGCTTAAAGGCGGACCGGGGGAGCACTGTGACAGCATGGGGTCGCGAGTTCGGCTCAACAGTTGTTTGAGCTCAGCCTTCATAATAAAGCCTTGTGTTTCACGTTTTACAACTTTAGGTCAGCATTCCTGCAATTTACCAACAATAATATCTTGGATTTCAGGAAGTGAGGAAGAGGATAATAAATATGCCAGTTTTAAAGGGCCAGCTGTTGGCGCCGAGGTGGCATGGTGTTTGTAATGTGGAGGCAATAAGGATGTGTTGCAGAATAGAGCCATGCTGCTCCAGTTTTAGGAATTTTTATCTTCCCAAGATTTGTCCTCCCCTACTTTATAGAAACAATTTGCCGGCACAAGAAATCGAGGAGATGTCGAGGATCGCAAACGAAAATAGACAAAGGTGGTGGTGGGTTTGGGTAGTTGGCAGGATTTTACAGAATGATAGATAGATAGATAGATAGATAGATAGATAGATAGATAGATAGATAGATAGATAGATAGATAGATAGATAGATAGATAGATAGATAGATAGATAGATAGATATGAAAGGCTCTATCTATCTGTGCTATCCTGCCAACTACGCTAAATTATCTATCATATAGTGCCTTTCATATCTATCTGTCTGATAGATAGATAGATAGATAGATAGATAGATAGATAGATAGATAGATAGATAGATAGATAGATAGATAGATAGATAGATAGATAGATAGATAGATAGATAGATAGATAGATAGATAGATAGATAGATAGATAGATAGATAGATAATTAAAAATCCTCAGTGTCAGTGTGTCACAGAGAGGATACGCAGCGTTGTTCTTAATGTCACTCAGTTGTGTTTTCTTTCTCTCCATCTCTACCACCGCCAGCAGGTCCAGTAGGCCCCCCATACCTGAGCCTGCCCTTTCTAATTAGTTTGTTACTTTGCTGGGCCTCCCTTGATGTGTTGTTGTAGAAGGATTGTAGAAGATGTGAGGGATGTCCCTTCTCACCTTACAGTAATACAGTCTCCCCTTTCTTCTGTACTTTCTATGTGTTACAAGACCAGCCCAACCTTTTTCTTGATGGGGTCCCCAAGTGCCCCACCTTTACACCCACTCCCTGAATAGTGTCCGGACACAGGGGAGCTCTTTGGTGCCCGTTTGTTGGTTTTGCTGATGTTAAGGTGCAGACAGTTGTCAAAGTTCTCCCCATGACTGCTCTCCTCTGTCTCATGCCCCTTATTAATACCCCCCTCCCATAGGTGCAGAATCATCTAAATATTTCCACAAGTGACCTGAACCCCCTGTTTTATTGATTCTCTTAGGTGTAGAAAGTGAATCGAACGAGAGGGTCCTATTCCTCGTGGTGCTCCAGTGTTGCACATCAGAAGCCCAGTCTTCCAGTGTCTCTCACACACACGTCTTATTCTTATTTTCTTTGTTTTTTTAAACGTGCTATATAAATAAAGTTGACATTGACATTGACGTCTTAGCTCTGGTATCAGAAAAGAGTAAAACATTCATCCTGAGTGCCAGACAACGGCTTTTCTGAAACGTGAGCTTGTACCCCCGGCTGGGACATTTCCTAACTACTTCTCATGTCCTACTCTGAGGTAGAAGAGACTCGTATTCCAGTCAGACCTTTAGTGGAATTCCGAGAAGTAATTGTGAGGAACGTTTTCTCGGAGTCCACCTGAGAACCTGTGTCCACTCACGATCCCCATGACACCTGACCGAGCCTGAGCAGTTTTACAGTGAAGAATGTGGAATAAAGGCAAAGCTGACAGAGAGAGAGACCTGAGCACAGCGACTCACGGCTGTCATGGCCGCCATCTACTCAACTCTGACTTCAGGGGGTGAATACTTGACGTGATCAGTTATTTTGTGTTTTATATTTGTAATTAATTCAGACCGCTTCACAGAGATCTCTTTTCACTTTGATGTCAAAGAGTCTTTTTCTGTTGATCAGTGTCAAAAAATGACAAATTAAAGCCCCTGGGATTCAATGCTATATAACAATAAATTGTGAACACTTCCAAGAAGGTGAATACTTTTCACAGGCACGGCATAAGACAAAACATTAAAAAAAGTTAATATTGTTCAAGTGAAACAATATATTTGAAAACAATCATTAATTTTGAATGAAAATTACAAGAAAACAAGAAAAAATGATTTAGAGGCAGCATACATTTCTAAGGATCGCAAGGCCATGACAGCCAGTTCATCAGAGCCTTTTGTTTGTGTAATGACAAAGGAAATTTGGCAAGACGTTGGAGAGCAGAGAGGGGAAAAAAAAAGAAAATCAAAGCCGGGGTTTTATCAATAAGACAAATGATTGCACATAAAAGCAAATACAAGAAAACAAAACTCACACTTTATTTGTTCAGCCCCCAAATGAGACAGGGCCTTATTTTAATGAGAGGGGGCAGGAGATAAAATGAAGTCCGGAAGTCAAGGCAGGGTCAAAACTAAAAAAAATCCAACCAATCCGCTGAGAAAATCAGAGTGCTAAATAGAAATGAAAGACGTTCATACCAACAAAGAGTTAACATCGCAAAACATTACACGCCAAACGCTATTGTTATTAGCCTAAAGTTTGAAACACATGTTACTGACCTTCACACCGTTGTGCCGATAATGTCACACTTCATGTCCTCCCAGGTGGTGGTGGGAAAAACTGCTCTAGCGATGGTGACGTGACCACAACAAAAACGGCATTGTGACGAGACGCTAAAAGTTTACAATTTTCACAGACCAGTTGGCAGCAAGAAAACAAACATCAGATACGTTGGGTTGAAAAAACTTCCAAATGCACATACCGACTGAAAAAATTAATTCAGGAATCCATCCATCCATCCATTTTCCAACCCGCTGAATCCGAACAAAGTTGTCACGGGGGTCTGCCGGAGCCAATCCCAGCCAACACAGGGCACAAGGCAGGAACCAATCCCGGGCAGGGTGCCAACCCACTGCAGGACACACAAACACACACAACAAGCACACACTAGGGCCAGTTTAGAATCGCCAACATTCAGGAATCCCTCAACAATAATTAAAGACTCTAATCACAACATTATTCTGTAATCATAGTGCTAGTAATGGTCTTGCCATACATACAGAGTTGGCTACAGAGAATCTCTTACCAACAGGCACCACGCCGCCACACTCCAGTAGTATGAGACACGAGAAGGTATTAAAGTACAGAAGGGCCAGTGTAGTTGGCAGGATTACACAGATAGATAGATGTGAAAGGTACTACATGATAAATAGATCAATTTTAATATTATCGTAGTAGGCAGGATATGAAAGGATAGATAGATAGATAGATAGATAGATAGATAGATAGATAGATAGATAGATAGATAGATAGATAGATAGATAGATAGATAGATAGATAGATAGATAGATAGATAGATAGATAGATAGATAGATAGATAGATAGATAGATAGATAGATAGATAGATAGATAGATAGATAATTAAACATTCTCAGTGTCAGTCTACTAACTCCAGCAAGTCCAGAAGACATCCCATAACTGAGCCTACCTTTTCTAATTAGGACAGAAGAGTCAGCGTGGGGCTGCGTCAGCACGCATCTGCAAGGCAACAAAAAGGTAAAGGTTATCTCCTCGCTGAAAAGGACAGACAGTTAAAGATGTCATCATCTGAGAATTTCCACAAGTGACATGACCTGCTGTTATATTTCTAGTCTGAGGTGTACAGAGTGGAGAGAGATGGTGACAGGACCGTGCCTTGTGGTGCTCACACAGTCACATTTGAGTCTCACAAATGGAGGTCTGTCTGACAGATTATCCAGGGCACCATTGGCTCATCCACCTAAATATCTGAGTTGACCCCTAAACAGAGATGATTCGATGATATTAAAGGCACTGAAGAAATCAAAAACATAATCCTCACAATGCTGACAGCTTTATGCAGTTGTGTGTTATTGATGGGTTATCAAGCCTGACTGTTTCAGGAGCACAAGTACTTCTGGGTATACAATTACTAATCAAACTTAATGCTTAAGCATTACAGACCTTAAAGAAGGAGCATCAAATTACAATACATGCATTGCACATGTCTCTGTTATATGCTGTTTGTTTTGGAAGTATTTAAGGCAGTGTAAATGTTTGTGATGAACCATCTGTTGGAATGACAAATTCAATGCATTTTATTACTAAAAATGCTTTCAGTGCACCATCTATTGAAATGTTTTTGTGATGCTTGTAGTAATGAAATGCATTGCATGGCACATCAGAACCATTTGTTATAATTTAATGCATGATATGGCCTACCAAAAGGCCTAGGGTTATACAAATAGGCCACACACAAGTGAGAGAGAGAGGGAGACAAAATACTGAAAAAAACTAATCCAGCTAAATAAAAACAGACTTCAATTATTGTCAAAAAGAACAAAAAAACTCACACTATGAAAAAAGTTACACAAAACAGAAACAAGGCAGGGGAACACTAACTTAGCTATCTACCTACACAAAGTTTACACAGCTAGATAAATACTATCCACATTTACCACATAGATGGTTAGCTTACAACAATTACATTTCTGTAATTAGCAATAAGAAACAAAAACTCAAAGACAGACCATCCAACTCTAACTCTCCGTACCTTGCTCTGTCCTTCTCCTCTCACACACACTCTTTAACCTAAAACCCAAACAAGCTTCTCTTATAGTCTACATCCCACCCACAACCCAGGTGATGTATTAACAATGGGCAACCCAATAGGTGGGTAATTAGGGTAGGACTCAATTAAGTCATCAGCATCAAATTAGACTAGAGTTTAGCAAAGATCTAGAGTAGGTCGTAACATGCATTACTAAAAATATTTATGATGAGCCATCTGTTGAAATGACAAATGAAATGCATTTTCACTAATATAAATGCAATGCATATGTCTCTGCTTTATGCTATTTGGTATGGGTTTCGTAAAAGCAATGTTAATGCTTGTGATGCACCAACTGTTGGAATGACAAATACAATGCATTTTATAACTAAAAATGTTTGCAGTGCACCATCTATCTATATATATAATTCTCTAAGCCGCCGCCAGAGTGGCACGACACCCATGAAAGCATGCAGGAAGGAGCCACACCTACCAACTCGGACGCGACGCCTCGGAAAACACACTGTCATTTCTGTTTGTCTGTGTTCACCCATCAATACATAATTATGTGCCGTATGCTGTGCTGCAGGTTGGCTAGTACAATATACAGTGCTGTGAAAAACTATTTGCCCCCTTCCTGATTTCTTATTCTTTTGCATGTTTGTCACACAAAATGTTTCTGATCATCAAACACATTTAACCATTAGTCAAATATAACACAAGTAAACACAAAATGCAGTTTGTAAATGGTGGTTTTTATTATTTAGAGAGAAAAAAAATCCAAACCTACATGGCCCTGTGTGAAAAAGTAATTGCCCCCTGAACCTAATAACTGGTTGGGCCACCCTTAGCAGCAATAACTGCAATCAAGCGTTTGCGATAACTTGCAATGAGTCTTTTACAGCGCTCTGGAGGAATTTTGGCCCACTCATCTTTGCAAAATTGTTGTAATTCAGCTTTATTTGAGGGATTTCTAGCATGAACCGCCTTTTTAAGGTCATGCCATAGCATCTCAATTGGATTCAGGTCAGGACTTTGACTAGGCCACTCCAAAGTCTTCATTTTGTTTTTCTTCAGCCATTCAGAGGTGGATTTGCTGGTGTGTTTTGCGTCATTGTCCTGTTGCAGCACCCAAGATCGCTTCAGCTTGAGTTGACAAACAGATGGCCGGACATTCTCCTTCAGGATTTTTTGGTAGACAGTAGAATTCATGGTTCCATCTATCACAGCAAGCCTTCCAGGTCCTGAAGCAGCAAAACAACCCCAGACCATCACACTACCACCACCATATTTTACTGTTGGTATGATGTTCTTTTTCTGAAATGCTGTGTTCCTTTTACGCCAGATGTAACAGGACATTTGCCTTCCAAAAAGTTCAACTTTTGTCTCATCAGTCCACAAGGTATTTTCCCAAAAGTCTTGGCAATCATTGTGATGTTTCTTAGCAAAATTGAGACGAGCCCTAATGTTCTTTTTGCTTTACAGTGGTTTGCGCCTTGGACATCTGCCATGCAGGCCGTTTTTGCCCAGTCTCTTTCTTATGGTGGAGTCGTGAACACTGACCTTAATTGAGGCAAGTGAGGCCTGCAGTTCTTTAGACGTTGTCCTGGGGTCTTTTATGACCTCTCAGATGAGTCGTCTCTGCGCTCTTGGGGTAATTTTGGTCGGCTGGCCACTCCTGGGAAGGTTCACCACTGTTCCATGTTTTTGCCATTTGTGGATAATGGCTCTCACTGTGGTTCGCTGGAGTCCCAAAGCTTTAGAAATGGCTTTGTAACCTTTACCAGACTGATAGATCTCAATTACTTCTGTTCTCATTTGTTCCTGAATTTCTTTGGATCTTGGCATGATGTCTAGCTTTTGAGATGCTTTTGGTCTACTTCTCTGTGTCAGGCAGCTCCTATTTAAGTGATTTCTTGATTGAAACAGGTGTGGCAGTAATCAGGCCTGGGGGTGGCTACGGAAATTGAACTCAGGTGTGATACACCACAGTTAGGTTATTTTTTAACAAGGGGGCAATTACTTTTTCACACAGGGCCATGTAGGTTTGGATTTTTTTTCTTCCTAAATAATAAAAACCATCATTTAAAAACTGCATTTTGTGTTTACTTGTGTTATATTTGACTAATGGTTAAATGTGTTTGATGATCAGAAACATTTTGTGTGACAAACATGCAAAAGAATAAGAAATCAGGAAGGGGGCAAATAGTTTTTCACACCACTGTATTTTATTACTCAAAATGTTTGTGATGCGCCATCTTTTGGATTTTTCATTCATTCATTCATTCATTCATTCATTCATACATTCTCCACATTTCAATTTGCAATCGTATCCCAAATTAAGTCATCCAGACAACACATATGCAACAAGAAGCTGTCGATGAGCAAATCCAGCAGTGGCGGGCTCAGATGGCTTGATCATGTCTGCCAATTGGGCCCAGACTGCATACCACATCGACTCCTATGGAGGATGGTCCTCCACCCAATGAAGAATACAACGAACTGCACCCAAGAAAAGTTGGATCAAGTATGTACTGCAAGACTTGAAGAGCCAACACCTTGACCTTGATCCAGCAAGGACAGTTGCCATAAAACCATAAAACATAGAAAGGCATCTTGAGCAACATCTGAAAACCTATGGCACCTACAGCAGTGTATTGGTTGTATGGTCAACCACCAGGTCCAGTCGCCAGCTGAGGATCACAGATACAGACATTCGTTCGTTCGTTCAGTTAATTTTCTGAACTTGCTTATTCCAATGAAGGTTAGTGCCAATATCACGAGCTCATCCCCATTCTTGGGTATTTTAGAATCACACTTTGCCACCTGGTCAATGCAAACCACACACCACCACAAGTGTGTAGGCCACGATCTGAACCTATGCCACTTTGGCTGTGCATTAATAACTATTCATTGTTAAACCACTCCATGGCACCATGAGTTGTGAGGTTAACCCCACAGTATATCAGCGTAATCATTCACAGGAACCTCAGTGCCAAAATCGAGCGGCACCCCACCGATGGAGACACGGCCTGCAGTTTATTTCTATTGTGTGTCCTTCAAAGGCCACAAGACGCGTTAACACAACTCAGGTCGTGTCCTGCCAGTGACCTCAAGTCGAGAGTCTAAATATTCAGCCTACCTGAGCCCCACGTCTATTGGGCCAGACAGCCTTCCTTGTGGTTGGCCGCAGTGCACGCTGGTTTTTACTCCTAATGAGCTCATAAACGTTGAGTTATAACCCTCATTAAAATCCAGTTTGAGCCTTTTTAGCTGTTAATTACTCACATGGGTTTTCTTCGGGTCCTCCAGTACACACACACACACACACCAAAGAGAGAGACATTCCAGGTTAATTGGTGATTTGAGATTGACCCTGTGTGTAGTCTGGCTGGCATCTTATTTGAAGGTTGATTTCTGCTGCCAGGTCCTTCCCTGCCATGACCTCCTATTAGAAAAACCAAGAATTGATGAATATGGCAGAAGACTTTGATGGTGGCATAGTGGAGCGACAGTTAACATCTCCCCAACGGACGAGTTTGAATTCCATTCTGGTTGTTTTCCTCTCCAATCTTAAATATGTACAAAGCGTTTGATTTGTAACTCCAACCTGGACCAGTATGGCTAACTGTGATAGTGCTGCCAGGACATAGTGCTGCCCCACCATTTTGTTTTTCTCCCCATCTATATGTAAAGCAACCTTGGGTTTGTGAAAGATGTACTATAAATGCAACTTTGCATTATTATTATTATTATTATTATTATTATTATTATTATTATTATTATTATTATTACATATCTGGGGACAGCAGGATCTGCAGAAAAAATGGGTGTGTAAAGCCAGCCTCATTTTGAAATGGCAAAAGCACATGAATCAAGAAAGGAGAGTGTTGAAAGCTCTTGTGGACAGTAGGGGGCATACAGCTCCCCAAACCTCAGGCACAACAGATGCAGAGCCCAAGTCCTGCACACAACACCCCTTTATTAAGCGTGGGAAACATTTTCCCCTCATTTCCCACCTTATACAGCACAGCACAGTACAATAAGCACCAATTCACTATCTCTTTCTTCTCTTCGCCTCCACTCCTCCTCTAGCAAGCTTTGTCCACCTCCTCCCGACTCTGACTCCCTAAATGAAGTGAGGTGGCCCGTTTTATAGGGCACCCAGAAGTGCTCCAGGTGTTCCACAAATCTCCTTCCAGCCGCACTTCTGGGTGTGGCGGCAACCCTGCAGAGGAGGCCTCAGTCATCCTCCATGCTCCCCCTGCAGGGTTGAGCTTCCATACTCTGGGGGCTGCCCTCTGTCATCCCGGGGGGAGGTATTGCCCGGCGCAAGCTTCTTCTTTATGAATCCCGGCTGCCCGTTACACTCTCTAGTCAAAGCACGCTGGTCCACAATGTTGCCCCACAGGTCCAGGAAGCCAAATTCATATCCCGTACAGGGAACTTTTACAAATGGAGTTTGATCGTTCTTTCAAAAGAATTTAATTGTGATTATGTTCCGCATCCCAGTGACATCTGGATGAAGAGAATTGGTGGAGTTGCTGCTCCGGTGCCGACCGGATTCCAATATGTTGAACCTCTGAAGATTGTCAGCCCACTTGACAGCCATCTTTGAGCTCCAGCATGCTGACGATGTTGCCGGCGTAGCTCTTCACTCAGAAAGCCTTCAGAAGACCGTTGAGTCCTTGCACTCCTGGATGGGCAAGGAAATCAGCACCTCCTTCAGACTTCTGATCCTCCAGAGGACATCAAGATTGGGGACAAGAAACTGGGGAACACGCAATCTTTCCCCTACCTCAGAAGCATAATCACTAATGACGCCTCTGTGGATGAGGAGTTTGGAAATGGCTTCCGACTGGCCTCCTCTGCGTTCAGCCACCTACACAAGCGTGTCTTCTGTAACTGAGATCTCCACATTGCAACCAAGGATGTGGTATACCAACACTCCTTAATGGCTGCCAATTCTGGACTCCCAAATCCACACACTAGAAGCGCTCCACATCCCAGAAGATCTTGGGCATCACTTGGTAGGGCAGGGTTCCACATACAAAATATTCCGGAACACTGCTCATCGGCTAGCACTGGGGCCATGCTGCGTAGCCATGTCTTCTGCTGGACCAGGCATGTTATCCTTGTGGATGAGTGGTCCTGTATGGTGAACTCGCTGACTTCAAGGTGGACTGAAGAAACGCTGAAAGGACTACTCCATTTATCACATACAGCTTGAGACACTTGGTGTGCTTTGGAGACGGCCATTAATTGAAGGAGTCCATCATTTGGAACAACAACAGACCCATCAACAAGAGGAGAAGTGAAGAAGAAGACATCACCATCGAAACCAACACACTGCTCCCGGGGGGAAATTCCCTTACCTATCATGTCCCCCGGGTGTGCCTTTCCCGAACTGGCCTGCTCTCCCATTGGCGTATGCACAGGAGACGGAGATGGACAAACCGATGGATGGTGTTATCACAGCCACGACTGGTTAGAGACTGCGGTGGGTGCGTGAGTGAGCCCTGTGATGTACTGGTGCCACACACTCTTTTAATTCCTGGTCCTCGAATGTCTCTTTACTGGGTTGTGAGGTTCCTTGTAGACCCTTTGCTTGACAAAGGACAATTCCGTTCATTGAAAAACTTCCTACCACGTGGACAAAATAGAACTCATTGATATATTGTAGGCGACCAGGACAGACCAAGAAGACCTGAACTTAGCCTCAGTGATTCTATGAGGCAAGAATCGTTTTAAACTCAGGAACCCCTTTCTCAAATCGGTTATCATCCATTTTTGGTTATTTATGGAGCTTGTTACGGGTCTAAACAAATAAAGGTCCTTTCTAGAACCTTCATATGGATGGTTCTTTTGGGAACCTAAAAATGGTTTGCAATGGCATCACTCTGAAGAACCACTTTGGGACACCTGGCATCGGTCCCAGGCATCGGTTCCAGCAAGCTAACAAATGGATGAAGAAATCAAAGTGATCGTGAAGTCCAAGTGAACGTGCCCTAAAAGCACTTAAAAGCAATACACCCCAGCCTGAAAGGGATTATTTTTCAATGTGTTGCTTGCTACATTCAGTTTTTAGTGATGGCCGAGCGAACGCAGGAGGAATCCATTTGAAGAGAACTGAGAAGAAGTGTGCAGACGCCACCCCGACAAAATCATCCAGGAGTGCAGCACTAAGAGGAACCTGAAAATGTAGTCGCCGGTCCGCACCTTTAGATAAAACAGCTGAATGTGCCAGTAATGGTCCATGTTATGCTTGGGACGTTAAAATGATTCACTCTTGGTGGACTTACGTACATTTATTGAACAATTTACTTTTTATTTATTTTTGAGACCGGTTGATTAATTTTCCTGTCACACTTTCAATAGACTGCAGTTATTAATCCCTGGAGGGCCGTTATGGTACTCGATTGTGATACTAAATCAGGTCTATAGTGCCACTCATAGCTGGTCTTCAAAAAGAAATTACAAGCCGTCTGGCTAACGTCCACACATCTAATACGGATTGGGGCTGAACTTGCTTTTTAACGACGGCAGGCCATATGGCCCGCATGCTGCCACGGCGCATTTGGTTTCATGCGTATTTTCTTTTAACAGCCAGAAAAGTGACAAGTGGGCTAAGGATGCATGTCCAGGGCTGTCAGAGAAGTGCCATTCACACGGTTTTCCCTGGGACTATAGCTGGTACATACCATCTTGGTACTGTTCTGCACCCCAGGTAAAGGGTCTGGACTTTGAAACTTGTGTCAGGAGGCTTTAAGCGGGTACCCGCTCTTGTGACATCATTTGAGGATATGAAGATAACAGCCACTGTGGAGGGTCTACCCAAAGTAATGACAACACCAAGTGTGCAAGACCACCATTAACATGTGGGCCAGTTCACCAGCAGAACTCCTGCTATTAACTCACAGTGACACCAACCTTTCATCTTCACTATAGGTGTGCCAGTCATCACTTCCATCATCTCTGTGTTATTAATAAAAATACAGAAACTGCTGAATACAGACCCGATGAAAACAATGTTGCTACACAATAAAAACAAAAAGGTGTGATTTGTAAGTTCTACTCATCATGTAATGACCTGAAAACACTAACAACACCGGGTGGACTTACTAAGAAACTAATAAAGTCTAAGTGAAGCAAGGCCGAACCTTAAACAAAATGGCAAATTCAACACCATCAGTGGGACCACTTTGACAGTTTTATTTGGGGGCACTCCCTTGCCCCCTTGATACAGCTCCATTTCTGAATGGAACTTTTGAAATGCTTTAAGGTCCTGATTTTACAGTGTCACACACGTGCGCTTAGGAGGCAGTCAACAAGCTCAAAGGTGAGTGAAATATCACGAGACGAGGGGGTTGATATGTGGTAACAGTGCCTCACTCTTTCTTTCCATCAGACAAAAAGAAGAAAAATAACTACGTACTTCCGGATTCCAAAGATGGCTGCCGAAAACGTCACGTCCGTCACCTCCAGGTGACGTCAGTTTGGGCTCAAGCAGTGCAGTCCCGATATTATAATAGAAACACCACCATTAAGGAATTTATTCCTGGCAATCGTGTCATGGTACTCGTTCCCACTTCCCTATTCCAAATTATTGGCACATTGGCAAGGCCCGTACAAAATAAAGGAAAGAAAAGAGCTTGTCGTTTAATTGGTTAAACAACCCAATCGTCGACTGAGTGAGCGAGTATATGATATAAATCTGCTGAAACCGTGGAAGGACAGGGAAAATGGTCCCTCCTTTGGCCTTTTCGTTAAAAATCAAATCCTTAATTTCGGACCTGATTTGACCTCCGAACAAAAATAGGAATTGGAAAAGGCCACCCTGTCTGTTCCGGAAGTGGTAAGCGAACTACCTTGTCGGACTACATTGATTGAGCATGACATTATCACTGACCCTGGAGTTTTTGTCAGAATATGCCCTTACAGACTCCCAGAGGCAAATAAAATGGAAGTAGAGCTGGAAATCAAATGTATGCTGAACCTGGGAGAAATTGAAGAACGTTATAGTCCATGGTCCAGTCCTATTGTCTTGGTTCCAAAACCTGATGGATCATGGAGGTTCTGCAATGACTGCCGACGTCTCAATCAGGTCTCTAAATTTGATGCTTATCCGATGCCGTCAAGTGGATGATCTTCTCGATCGGCTAGGATATGCGCAATTCCTGACTACTTTAGACATGGGTGCTGGCTAATTCCTTTAACGGATTCCGCCAAAGAAAAAATCGCCTTTAGTACTGCAAGTGGGCATTGGCAATACACAATCCTTCCTTTCGGGTTGTACGGGGTGACATCAACTTTCCAAAATCTGGTAGACACACTGCTATGGCCCCACAATTCCTTTAGTGCCACCTATCTAGATGACATAGTCATCTATTCCGGTACATGGAAGGAACATGTACTACAGTTGACAACGGTACTCGCTACATTAGCATAAGCTGGGCTTCACATTAACCCCTAGAAATGCTTCTTTGGATTAAGAGAAGCCAAATATTTATGCCATCTGGTGGGGGGGGGGGGGGGGGGGGGGTACCATTAAACCACAATACTCTAAAGTTGGTGCCATTATTAAATGGCCCCGTCCGGTGACTAAGCAGAAGGTACAAGCTTTCCTGGGTTTAGTGGGGTACTACCGCCATTTTGTACCTCATGTTTCGGAGATAGTTGTGCCCTTAAATAATTTAACAAAGAAAAGGACACCTGTAAAAGTGGAATGGGACAAATTAACTGAAACTGCATTCAGTGACCTAAAAATGACCCTAATGTCAGCACCTATTTTGAAATCTCCTGACTTATCTGTTCCTTTTATCCTTCAGACTGATGTATCGGACACAGGACTGAGTGCTGTGCTGAGCCAATGCATCAACGGTGCTGAACACCCCGTTATGTACCTCAGCAGGAAACTGCTAGACCGAGAGAGAAGGTACGCTGCAGTGGAGCATGAAGCCTTGGCGATCAAGTGGGCTATAACCCAGTTGAGATATTACCTGTTGAGGCGTGAGTTTACTTTGGTGACGGATCATGCTGCCCTACAGTGGATGCCCATGCATCGGGAGTCTAACCCGTGTGTCACTTGGTGTTTTTTGGATCTTCAACCGTATCAGTTTAATGTCACGTATCGTAAATGGTTCCTTGCAGGCCAATGCAGACACCCACTCCTTTTGTTTACAACCTCTCGGTGCAGGCCACCCGACCCAATTGGTCTGGACTGAGGGGGAGATCATGTCACACATGTGCGCTTAGGAGGCAGTCAACAAGCTCAAGACAAGGGGTTGATATGCAATAACAGTGCCTCTCTCTTTCTTTCCATCAGACAAAAAGAAGAAAAATAAGCACATACTTCCGGAATCCAAAAATGGCCGCCGAAAACGTCGCATCCGTCACCTCCAGATGACGTCAGTTTGGGCCCTTTCATATGATGCTACCCCCGGCTCCTCCTGATGACATTGCTACCATTACCACATCACTTGCAGTCCACCTTTGATGACATCATATCCGTCCCACTACTTTGACATCATCACCTGCCAACTCACTTCCCGTCTCCATTTTGTTTTCTTATAAAAGTGCCATTTTGTATGTTAACGATGTCAAAACACGATATATGTTTTTGATCACTGCAAGAAGTGTGAGTTTTTTCTTTGTCCAATGGACATTATACGGGGACGGTCCCCAAACCTCTGTCTTTGTGAAAGCCTCTTATTTAATAAGAAAATTCATTACAACAGATAGATAGATAAAGTCCTCAGTGTTAATGTGTCACACAAAGGATGTGCAGCTTTGTTCATAATGGCACTCAATTATGTTTTCATTCTCTACTCCAGTACTTCCTCCAGGGGGTCCAGATAATATCCCATATCTATCTATCTGGTATATAGTGCCTTTCATATCTATCTATCTATCTATCTATCTATCTATCTATCTATCTATCTATCTATCTATCTATCTATCTATCTATCTATCTATCTATCTATCTATCTATCTATCTATTATATAGTGCCTTTCATATCTATCTATCTATCTATCTATCTATCTATCTATCTATCTATCTATCTATCTATCTATCTATCTATCTATCTATCTATCTATCTATCTATCTATTATATAGTGCCTTTCACATCTATCTATCTATCTATCTATCTATCTATCTATCTATCTATCTATCTATCTATCTATCTATCTATCTATCTATCTATCTATCTATCTATCTATTATATATAGTGCCTTTCACATCTATCTATCTATCTATCTATCTATCTATCTATCTATCTATCTATCTATCTATCTATCTATCTATCTATCTATCTATCTATTATATAATGCCTTTATCTATCTATCTATCTATCTATCTATCTATCTATCTATCTATCTATCTATCTATCTATCTATCTATCTATCTATCTATCTATCTATCTATCTATTATATAATGCCTTTATCTATCTATCTATCTATCTATCTATCTATCTATCTATCTATCTATCTATCTATCTATCTATCTATCTATCTATCTATCTATCTACTATATAGTGCCTTTCATATCTATCTATCTATCTATCTATCTATCTATCTATCTATCTATCTATCTATCTATCTATCTATCTATCTATCTATCTATCTATCTATCTATTATATAGTGCCTTTCACATCTATCTATCTATCTATCTATCTATCTATCTATCTATCTATCTATCTATCTATCTATCTATCTATCTATCTATCTATCTATCTATCTATCTATTATATAGTGCCTCTATCTATCTATCTATCTATCTATCTATCTATCTATCTATCTATCTATCTATCTATCTATCTATCTATCTATCTATCTATCTATCTATCTATTATATAGTGCCTTTCATATCTATCTATCTATCTATCTATCTATCTATCTATCTATCTATCTATCTATCTATCTATCTATCTATCTATCTATCTATTATATAGTGCCTTTCATATCTATCTATCTATCTATCTATCTATCTATCTATCTATCTATCTATCTATCTATCTATCTATCTATCTATCTATCTATCTATCTATTATATAGTGCCTTTCATATCTATCTATCTATCTATCTATCTATCTATCTATCTATCTATCTATCTATCTATCTATCTATCTATCTATCTATCTATCTATCTATCTATCTATCTATCTATCTATCTATCATGATGCTGCTTGTTCTTTTCCATGTTCCCAGGATGGCTGACAGGGCTCTTCTCTTTCAGAGGTTGTTACAGTCTGGTACTCCACTCGACTCCAACATTTGATGTTCCCTTTGTGTTTTTTTCATTGCAGCTCTGCCTGAACTGTAATGTTAGCTTCACTGTTTCCCATCAAGACATGGAGGCTGTTCCTTTGGTTCCGCTGCCGTCTTGAGGGGCAGAGGCCTTGCTGTTTTCCATCCAGTTAATGGCACCCTTGTTCAGGCAGGAGCCTGGCACCACATGGCACCACAGTAAACGCAGGCCTGTCTATCTCCCTCCTACATGGCGTGTGTTTCTGCTGCAGAGTTCTGTGAGATTCCATCCCAGGTTGACATGTGCACAAAGCTGTTTTATGGAGGTAATATTTTACAGCGAGCTGCATCTGGTTCACACATGGTGTCCGGCAGCAAGTGCTGTACCATATGGTACCTTTACTGCATGTGGGACCCTTAGAGTTTGCAACAATGTACAAATCTGAGTGTTTTTGTGACGAACATCTGAGAAGTATACAAAGTGTTTTTTTGCAGATGCCTTCAGCAATCCTCAAATGAAATATTCTGAAGCAGTCCGGTCTGTAAGATAAGGTTTGATGTTTTTGTCCTTGGCTACGGGGATGCCGAGCGATCCGGACAGACCGAGTGTTGACCTAATTTTAAGGGTCTGCTGCTTGAACAGAATGCTCCGGGTGGATGAGGGGTCAGCCAAGTTTTTAAAAATGTCCTGTCAGCAGGCCTTTTCCTCTGCTCACAGGGTTCTTTTTTGAAATATCAATGAAGGAGAACTTATGCTTTTAGCACCTGATGGGCTTGTGAAACGACTTAAAATCAAAGCTGATAGCGTGTCGATGGGTGGTCCGGGAATTATTTTCAAACACGAAGCAAGACAAAACCTGAAGGATTTGTGTAGAAAGTGAGGTTTATATTAGCAGATATTTGTGGTGTAGGGCTTAAGGCTTTGGACTTTAATCCGAATACAAAGTGTGACCTCGAGTAAGTCACTTAACCTGTTTGGGCCAAGAAACAATGGCACGGTATCCTGAAATTCTCCTTTGGATTACCATATATATTTAAGAAGGGACAAGATAAAGAATTTGGGGTACCATGAAGGCAAACCCCGTATAATAAGATGAAAAATAAATAAAAATGTAGAGTGAGAATCATCTATCAACTACCAGGGTACAGCGGTGCTGCTCTATCTGAAGCTTCTTATGACAAAGGGATGGGTCCGAGTGACATCATGGCTACTCTTCAGGTCTGAGGGTACAAGGACAGGAGAGTCAGTGTGTGACAGCGCCATCTGGTGGCTTGAAGTGGAATTACGAATTGAAAAGCCTTGAAGTTGTCTCTCAAGCACACTATATAATTAAATACTGATGTCTCTGTGTGTGTGTGTGTGTTTGACCCCTTCAAGCAATCTGATTGGTCATTTTGACCTTGCTTTGGTCTAATTGGTCAGTTTCATTCTGCTTTCTCATTCAAACATGACTGAGACAGGAAGTGTTGGTGAAGGGAGGCTGATGAACGTGAGAATACTGAGGAAAGGCGCAGAAGGAGCGCTGAGCGTCACCTTTAAACATCATGATGCGCCATCTGTTGGAAAGAAAAATGGAATGCATTTATTACAAAATACATTCCAATAGATAGTGTACTGCAAACGTTAATGTTTATTATTGAGTTTACTAACACAGCTAGTGGCAGACATAAACATTTTTAATCATTTAAATGGAATTTCATAAATGATTATATTTATAGTCTGTGTGTTTTCACTGCTGTCTGAATAATAGTGATATAAACTGTAAAGCTTTAAATCTTGACCCAGTGAGGCATCCATTGCTGGGTCCTGTTGACAGGCATTCAGTGTAAAAGTAACAAGAGGCCATCATACTGCAGAACTCATAGCTGGAGTACAGAGACGTTTGGATGCTTAATCCATTGGCAGGCGTCATCAAAGCCAGGAGGAAGAAGGAGTCAACTAGTGGGAAGGACCTCGGAGTCGTACTGGACTTGTCACTTGTCTCCATCCAGATAGAGGAGAGAAGTCATGAGGAAGTCTAAAAAAATGTCAGGCACAACAAAAACACAAATTAGCAAACCTGAAGGGAGGATGATAAATTATAAATGAATGAAAGGACAGAGATGGCCCAGTCACACTTACGCCTACGTGATGAGCTGTGTTGCATTTGTCTTACTAACTGTGTTACTTGTTAAAGACAGGTAAACGAATACATTTAGAAATTTCTGATATTTGATATCTCTTGCAGTATGTATACCATCAGTGTACATGCAGCAGCTTTATTCAATACCCTTGTTTGTCTTCTTCTCTCAGCCATGTTCCCATATAGCCTTTTTCTCGGACTCTATAATTTTGAGTTGTTTTGTTGGCCTTCTCCCTGCTTTTTGACTTCTGCCAATGGTAGATGGACCCCTATTACCTCTATTACCTTCTATGAAAACATCACTGGTACTAATATTACTACAAATGTCTGTTGGAATGAAAAATGCATGCATATGCCTCTGTTATACACCATTTGGAATGGGATTCATAAACGCAGTGCAAATGTGTGTGCTGCATCATCTGTTGGAATGACAAATGCATGCATATGCCTCTGTTATACACCATTTGGAATGGGATTCATAAAAGCAGTGCAAATGTGTGTGCTGCATCATCTGTTGGGATGACAAATGCATGCATATGCCTCTGTTATACACCATTTGGAATGGGATTCATAAAAGCAGTGCAAATGTGTGTGCTGCATCATCTGTTGGAATGACAAATGCATGCATATGCCTCTGTTATACACCATTTGGAATGGGATTCATAAAAGCAGTGCAAATGTGTGTGCTGCGTCATCTGTTAGAATGATAAATGCATGCATATGCCTCTGTTATACACCATTTGGAATGGGATTCATAAAAGCAGTGCAAATGTGTGTGCTGCATCATCTGTTGGAATGACAAATGCATGCATATGCCTCTGTTATACACCATTTGGAATGGGATTCATAAACGCAGTGCAAATGTGTGTGCTGCGTCATCTGTTGGGATGACAAATGCATGCATATGCCTCTGTTATACACCATTTGGAATGGGATTCATAAACGCAGTGCAAATGTGTGTGCTGCGTCATCTGTTAGAATGACAAATGCAATGCATTTTATAACTACAAATGTCTGTGATGCATGATCTGTTAGAATGAAAAATGCCATGTATGTCTCTGTTATATGCTATTTGGCATGGGAGTCATAAAAGCAGTGTAAATGGTCTGTGATTCACCATCTGTTGCATAAATATAATGCAATGCATATATCTCTTCTAGACTATTAGAACATTAGAACAATCTAGATGAGAACAGGCCATTCGGCCCAACAAAGCTCACCAGTCTTATCCACTTAATTCCTTCAGAGTAACATCAAGTTGAGTTTTGAAAGGTCCTAAATGTCCTACTGTCTACCACACTGCTTGGTAGCTTATTCTGTCTGTCTGTCTGTGGTTCTCTGAGTGAAAAGAAAAACCTAATGTTTGTGTGAAAGTTGCCCTTAACAAGTTTTCTACTTTGTCTCCTTGTTTTTGATGAGCTCATTTCAAAACAACAAGCCAATTTTAAAGGAGCATTGAATCCCATTTGCTACAGTATAGATGTCTGTAGTGAGCCATCTGTTGGAATGACAAATGCAGTGCATGCATCTCTTTTTATGCCATCTGGTGTGGGGTTACTAAAAGTAGTGTTAATGTTTGTGGTGCACCATCTGTTGGAATGACAGAGACATAGCACCTAGACAGACACACAGACACTTATCGTTTTATTAAGGTGAATGTGGAACGTTTTTAACCCACTTTGCTCCATACTACTACTACTAATACTACTACAACGAATAATAATAATTCTTCACATTTATGTACTGCTTTTCTCACTATTCAACACGCTTTTCATAATGAGTGGGGAGCCACTTCAACAACCACTAATGTGTAGCATTCACCAGGATGATGTGACGACAGCCATTTTTGCACCAGTACGCTCACCACACATGAACTGTTAGGTGGTGAAGTGGTGAGAGAGATTGATTGATTGATTGATTGATTGATTGATTGACAGGGGTGATTAGCGGGCCAGAATGACATGGCTGTGATGGGAAATTTAGCCAGGACATCAGGATATACCCCACTCTTTACAAAGGATGCCCAGGGATTTTTATGACTACAAAAGTACAAAGTACCTCAATTTTACGTTTTGTCTGAAAGACGGTGCCATCTTCACAGCACAGTGTCCCTATTACTGCACTGGGGCACTGGGATCCCCTCACAGACCACAGCGCAAGTAAGCACCCCATGCTGACCTCACCAACATCTCTTCCAGCAGTAAGCCAAGCTTTTCCTAGATGGTCACCCACCCAAGTACTGGCTGGGCTCAGACATGCTTAACTTCAGTGTGGAAGACCTCTTTTGAAGTACAGGTATTATGGCATGAATTTAAATGAATATCTGTTTTAGAATTTGGCACACGAATGCCTCTTCAACATTTGTGATTCTTCTGGGTACTGCTAGGCTTTGACACTTTTGGAGTATCAGTCAGAGAGGTTGGCTTGTTTCAGTTGGCGCACACGTGTCCAGCAGATGGCAGCACAGCCAGTAGCGTACACACAGGACACAAGAAGACTTCCTTCACAGAGAGAGACATAAACAGAGAACAGCAGAATGGAAAGAGTGAGGCTTTTTTTTTTTTTTGCAGACAATTTTGAAGTCTCCATTAAGGTGTATCAGATCTGTATAAAGTCGCAACAGTTAGTGCTACCGTCTCTCATCTCAAGGGATCTGGAGTTCATACTCAGTCTAGACACCATCCGAGGAGACTCTGTATATTCTCCTCCTTGTTTTTTGTGCGAGTTTTCCAAATAGACTCTTGTTTCTAAGTGTGTGTGTGTGTGAAGTTGTGCCTTGTGATATACTGGCACCCAGTCCAGGGTCATTTCAGGCCGAGGTAATGCAGCTAAGCTATAGGCTGGGGCTCCCCATGACCTTGTAATGCATCAGTGGGTAGAGGATGGATTTTTGTTAAAGTCGTCTTGAAGTTAATTTTACTACATATGTGACAACAAGTAGGAAAATCAGTGATAAGAAAAAAAAAAAGGTAAATCACACATGAAGGCCACAACTAAGCATTTACTGCAAAATGCAAATGCTGTAAAGGAGGATAGCAGACCGCTTGAGATGGACGGTGTCTCCTTAACTGGCCTGGAGGACCCAATAATGGATGAACAACGTAGATCCCGACCAGGCTGACTGTTCTTCTCTTTCACTGTCAGGATTCCGGCATAATAGAACGGCAGAGGGAGCCATGGGTTATCCTACCAGTGCACTGGGGGTGATGGTTTGCCCCTGGAATGCCCCCCATTTTGGAAATCCACAAAACTGCATGTGAGTTGTTGACTCAGGAGGGCAGCCCTGTTGGGGTTCACAGGTGTAATTAGGGCTTACTGCTTTGTCAGCAGGTAAGTCCGCCTACCCCCTTGAAGTTCTTTCAGACGTACCCGACACGTATCATCATCACGGTGACCCACTGATATGATTCTCATGTATTCATGTTCTGGATAGAAATAACTAGAAAATGTTGTATCCCAATGCCAAAGCGAAATTTCCCACCGTGGTCTAGTCATTCTGGCCCCCTAGTCATCTCCCTGTCTCTAATTACCCATCTCTCTCACTCACTTCACCACCTACTAGCTCATGTGTGGTGAGCGTTCTGGTGCTAAAAATGGCTGCCGTCACAACATTCAGGTGGGTGCTGCACATTAGTGGTGGTTGAAGTGGCTCCACACTCACTGAAGCACTTTGAGTAGTGAGAAAAATGCTAAATAAATATAAATTATTATTATTATTATTATTATGCAACACTATGTGCCTTTCTAATCTCTTTCTTGCTCAACGACTTCTCATTCTTGTCCAACGTGTACTGGATGGCCAAAGGCCACAAAATGTCCTTTTGTCATTTTTTCAACCCCATTTGAATTTAAATCTTTTTTCACTCTCTCTGGCTGAGATTAAATTTTAAAAGCCAAAGAAGCTAATAATAACATGCAGACACACAAAGTCTTTCATTATTGACTCAAATCCGAAACCTCGGACAATCTGGAAAGCTGTGATACTGACCCTCCTTCTTATCACTCTCCACTAAGTTTTACCAGTTTCTCTTATCATTACTGTAGGCAAAGCAAACGGGGCAATCACACCAGGACCCTTGGGGCCTAGGGGTCCTCAGTGACCTCACAGTTGTCGTTTTGCAAGGCTTTATTATTAACCCATTTGCCTACTTGATGTCGTAGCGGAAAGGTTAATGGTGCTGTCATTCTTACAACTCCATAAGGCTTCATTATCACTGCGGACCTTTTAAGCAGCTCATATGCTGGACGTATCTCAATGATGGCGGTCATTGTTTAATTGGATTTAATTTAATTTCCACATAAGGAGGCTCGATATATTTGTTTGCACTGGGGCCCAACAAATTCCAGTGTAGAAAAACATGGAAACTTCACGAAGAGAAGGAATGGGTGTGAGTTTTGAGATGTGGAGCTGTGACAGAGCGGTGCTAACCAGTCTGCCACTCATTATGCCAGTATGCCACTCCTCATAACCTGATGCCCTCTGTCATGGTGTATAAACTCTACAATTATTTACTATGTTTTTATTATTATATTTTGCTCAATCCCAACAAGATGAATTCAGATGTAGGAGGCATTATAATAATGCCTTACATTTCATTTTTATAACAGTTGTTCACAACATAGTGCTAAATTGGTATTACAGCCTGGGAAAGGAAGACTGAGCCGATACCTCAAGGCTATTGATTACTTTATGGATGGACATCTGGGACAACGATTTGGTTTACAGCCTGGGAAAGACGGACATGGCGATGTTTTAGGCAACATCAAATTATCTGGGAAAGGATAGATTAAAGAGTTTGAACAAAATTCATCCATCATATTGACAGCCAGCCAATCAGGTGCATGCAACAATTATGTATTGTGAAACCACGGGATGAAACTTTATAATAAATATGCCTCATTTGAAAGCAACATCAGAAGAAGAAGAGTAACAGCGACGACGGAAGAGCAACGTCAGAAAAGAAAACAAAGACACGTGTGACCAGTTTTCATCAGAGCGTCAGTTAACAGCATTTTCATGGACATCGACTGCTAAATCAAACGCCGCCCTGGGACTTTCATCCTTGACATCTCTGATTCCTTTCAGTAAGCTTTTTTTAAGACTATTTTATCCACACTTTACTATCAATCTTATTTTCTATTACTTATTATTGTTTTTTAATAAATAGTAACTTGTTTTCATCTTTCTATGCTTTGTCTTAATGTCTATAGTGATTGAAATAATAAGTTAGATTTCTTTGACTGCGGTGGGTTGGCACCCTGCCCGGGATTGGTTCCTGCCATGTGCCCTGTGTTGGCTGGGATTGGCTCCAGCAGACCCCCGTGACCCTGTGTTCGGATTCAGCGGGTTGGAAAATGGATGGATGGATGGATTTCTTTGAGCACCTGGTGCAGCTGGAGGTTTGCCATTAGCTCTGTGCTGCGAGGTTTATTAAGGCTGAGGGTGAGAGCTCCACCCAAAAGTAGGGAACAGGACATAAAGTAAGGCTTTCTTGGCTGATAAATGGCCTATAGTCAAGAGTGCTGAGCCTTTGTATGTTTTAATATTTTCTTGGAGACCAAAAGAAATATTTAGGTCTGAGATCTATTTGAAACATCATATGTTGTTCGTGCCGATAATAAATAAGTCTCTTGATGTGTTAAGAGAGTGAAAAGTTGTGTTATTCTTATAGCACGTGTGGGGTTTAAAGTGCTAAAAGTTAGCCAACTGTGTGTGTGTCATTCGTAGGGCACTGATGTGGTTAGTATCTGAGTGTGTCTGTGTCTATGTATGTGTGTGTAATTATTTAGGGTGCGGGAGTAGACCAATCCAATAACGAACTTGACAAGTGTAAGGGGTAAACAGATGATAACACACCCTCCTATAAAGTGACTTATGATTTGTCTTGCTGTTTACTTTATAACTTTATTGTTAAGTAGATCACGTATTAAGCAATGTCTCAGACAGCAATGTTAACAAGATAAAGATTAATAAATGTCAGCAGCAGCCTTCTAGCATTTACTGAAGACCACCAAGTAACAGCTTCAGAGAGACCCTCCTGGAAAAAAAAAATATTTGAAACGAAACACACCCCGGAGGAAAAGTCACCACAACATTTTCAAAAGGATTTATTCATTCAGACACTATTTAATTTAAAATCCATGTTTTGTTTTGTTTTCTCATTTAGCTTATCCCCCTAAGTGAAGAAAATCAAAAGGACTGAGAGGGGGTTCCAGAATTTAAAGCTGACACATTTTGTTCCCTTCACACGTTAGCCTGTGTCTACTCTTTATTTTAGACAGACACATTATGCTTTTGTTTCACTCATTTCTATATATTGTATTATGCCTGGTTGAAAACAGACCAGAGAAACGTTGGGGGTACCAGCCGATCGCCCCTTTTAAATGTGGAAAATAAACCCCCGGAGGGGTTACAAAAAGAAAATAAGGGGGCTTCAAAACAGACACCAAATCACAGGATCTCTGTACTCGTCAAGTGTTCAGTCAAATTGAGGCATCACCTTGCAGGGGCCAGAAGGGGTGTGGCCTGTTATAGGAGGTGTGGGCGGGGCTACACTTCCTCCTTGGTCAGCTTCTCAGAGGCCATTATGGATGCAATGAGAAGTCAAGCAAAAATGACACCTTTTATTGGCTAACTCCCCGACTAGTCAACCAATATAAGGTGTTATTTTGCTTGACTTCTCAGAGCTACAGAAGAAAAAGACGGTTCAGTCAGCATCAGCGCCCCCTCTGGTCCCAGGGTGGCACGGACTGGAAGGTGGCACCCATAACATGACAAGATACTCCCAGTGTAGCAATGTGGTAGCAACTGGAAACAAATAATCCACTTTATGGTGGCGTCATGCGACAAAACTAACAAGACATGAAATGTTATTAGCTTATTTTACAAGAAGCTGAAAGTAAAAGTAAATGACAGAATGGAGTGAAACCGCTAAGTGGGGGAAAATATGAAGAACATACAAAGGGGCAAAGATTAAAATTTAAGTGGTACACATCCCCAGCAAAATGGGTGCTGATTTCGGAATTGGTCACTGTCACGGCTGACGCCCCCCTTACTCACTTGCTGGTAAAATGGTTCCAGTTTTGTGCAAGGATTCTTTTGTTTTAAAACTGTTGGTGAACTAAATGGGGGTGCTTTTTTGTTCTCCTTCTCGCCATTTTAACGGGGGCTCCTTTCTGTGTGTGTGGCTGGTTATGCGCCTCTTGAGCCTTAACGGGCAGACAAGATAGTCTGTCCTAGTGCCCCCAGGTCAAGTAACTCATGTTTGAATTTTCCTCTACAAGATTGACATTCTGCCCCTCTACTTGTTATTAATCTGTGTTTAAAATACCCCAGGTATTATATGACAATCTACCCCGAGGTTGTGTGTGTTCAGCGTCTCCAGCTAGAAGCTTGTTTGGGTTATTGAATGCCATGGAAGTCACGGGAGGAGCCTGCAGCTCATTTCTAATGGCTGCCTTGAAGGAACACTCTGCACTCTGTTATAATCTGGTATTATATGGGAGTTTAGACCCTGAATGGTGTATGTGGGGGGTGTAAGGTGGGGGGGGGGGCATAATTGTGAAAAAGACAGAGGGTCATGTAGCTTTAAAGAGGGAGGAGAGGTATCAGGGGTTCATGGAGCATCAGAGGGGTTGATGTGCATGGCAGAGGGTGTGCTGTGGTCGGATTAGAGGAGCTGGATGGAAGAATGATGGTGAGAGTTAGGGTTAGAAGCCCCCCGATACCCCACCCTAGAACCGTCAGAAGGTCACATCATACAGCAAGCAGAGAATGACATCTATACCAGAGCAAAGGGTCTAATGTAGGGTAATATAAGGTGGCAGAAGGTGACGTGGGCTCCAGTGGCAGAGGGGAAGAGCAGGGCTAGCAGAAGAGGGTCCCATAAACTATGAGGCGGAGGGTCAGTTATTTTGCCAAAGTGGCCAGACAAAATTTTAAGTACCCAAAAGAGGGTCATGTAGCCTGGCGAGAAGAGGGGGATGTACACTCAGTGGGCAGTGGGTCATATAGGTTGGGAGGCAGAGGTTCACACAGTTTGCAAAAGGGGCCGGAAAAATTTCTCAGTCAAAACTATTGTATGTAATGTTGTGATGGTGTCTTGTATTGTATATTATACAATTGTTTAATTCACTGTACCTTGTCTGTATGTGGATTTGACAGTTACTCCTAGCAATTACTTTACCTGGTGGTAAAGTTAAAGTTTACCTTCATTATAATAAAATGACATTAATTGAATTACTGGTTGGATGAAAATAGATAGATAGATAGATAGATAGATAGATAGATAGATAGATAGATAGATAGATAGATAGATAGATAGATAGATAGATAGATAGATAGATAGATAGATAGATAGATAGATAGATAGATAGATATGAAAGGCATCATATTACATAGATAATTTAGCGTAGTTGGCAGGATTAGATAGATAGATAGATAGATAGATAGATAGATAGATAGATAGATAGATAGATAGATAGATAGATAGATAGATATTAAAGGCATTATATTACATAGATAATTTAGCGTAGTTGGCAGGATTAGATAGATAGATAGATAGATAGATAGATAGATAGATAGATAGATAGATAGATAGATAGATAGATAGATAGATAGATAGATAGATAGATAGATAGATAGATAGATAGATAATTAATTTTTAAAATGACCTTTATTTTAAACAGTAACAAAAACATTAACAAAACAATATACACATTCAATTAACATAAAAAAAACAAGCGTCATAATAAACAAGAAGCCATACATCCGACCCCAACTACTCCCCTTTACACTCCTCCTACTCCTCACATTAATAATAACTTTAACAGTAAATGATTCAGTATAACACAAAGACCACCTGTACTCCCCTTTACACTCCTCCTACTCCGCACATTAATAATAACTTTAACAGTAAATAATTCATTATAACACAAAGACCACCTGTACTCCCCTTTACACTCCTCCTACTCCGCACATTAATAATAACTTTAACAGTAAATAATTCATTATAACACAAAGACCACCTTTACTCCCCCTTTACACTCCTCCTACTCCGCACAATAATAACTACATGATGTTGATGCCCACCATTACTGTCTTGTTATTCCCAGTTGAACACCAGTTCACCCCCCTCCACAGCACACAGTACCTGTCGTGTCCCCCACATGTCGCTAAACATTTCTAAATTGTTAGTTAGTTTATGATACATGAAATCAAGTTTCAGTCTACTTTTAATTAAAATTTTAAAGAGCAGCAGAGCGTCAGTCCCCATAAGGTTCTTCTCTTTGTTTCTCCTTGTTTTTAAAATTGCTAACTTGGCTTGTCCTAACAGAAAATTTCCAATAACACATTTATTCTTATTTTTTTGGTAATAATTAATACCAAAGACAAAGCAAATAGTAGAGAACTTAAAACCAAATCCACCAAGAAGAGAGTCCAAGAACCTGAACAACGGCTTCAGCCGTGCACAGTGAATAAACAGATGAAAAATGGTTTCTCTCACATTACAGAACGGACACTGGTCAGTCTCTGAAACCAAGTCTTTTCTGTAATGGGAGTTTATAATAAGCTCTCCATGAAGGTGAGATATTCTCAGAGACCTGCAGTTCCTTCCTCCACAGTGTGTCAGGTAACTCCTTCAATTGATTATAAAATGTCACTTTGACACACAGTTTATACAGTTCTTTTTTGGTAAACAGTTCAAAGTCTTTTTCAACTACAGTACCAAAACGGAGAAGGCGCCCAGGCCTGTCTGTGTGGTCAGTGACATTTGGCCTCACGATAATGGCAGGTGATGTCATCTCTGCCTCTAGTTTGTCCTCACCTTTGAAATATTCGGCACACACAGAACTCGCTCCTGACCTCCTCAGTGCTGTTTTTACCTGGCTGAGAAAAAGTTCAACCAGGCGTATTGATCTGATGCCCAGGACTGTCGCTAGGTGGGCTGGGGTGTGCCAGCACCTCATATCTGTGTTAATCAGGTCAATTATTTTTAAAAGTCTATTGTTCAAAAGAATAGATACAAAAAATTCTGAAAGCAATAATGGGCATTCTATCAGAGGATTCCACACTAAAGGTTCTTCTATGAACCAATTTGTACTCTCCAGATTTAGCCTGGTCCTCCTGAGGTGTCTGTGCCAGATTTGAAGTGCGGAATGATAAAATTTTGGCAACTCAGCCCGAACAAACACTGCATTGTTTAAAAAGAAAAAATGTTCAGCAAAATTGAAGCCTCTTACTCTGCGAAATAAAGTAAAGGCCAGCTGTCTCCACGGCAGGTGCTCGGGTCCGTATAAGAGCCGATGTAACATTTGGAGTCTAAATGCCTCCATCTTGCTTAACAAGTCAATGAGTCCCTGACCGCCTTCTTCTACAGGCAGATACAGGACACTACGCCTCACCCAATGTATTCCATCCCAAAAGAACTCTAAAATCATGCTCTGGATGGTCTTGATGATAGATAATGGGGGGTCAACACACTGCAACTTATGCCAGAACATGGAGGCTATTAAATTATTAATAATGAGGACCCTGCCACGACAGGAGATCTCCTTATGAAGGTATTTCCATTTGTTCAGCCTGGCTTGAACTCTTTCTACCCAGTCTGCCCAGTTTTCTTCAGCAAAACCTCCCTTTCCCAAAAACACCCCCAGGTATCTGAAGACTCTTCTATTCCACTGAAGACCACCAGGCAGGTCTGGTGGGTCCCCATTCCTCCAGTTGCCAATCAAAAAAGCATTGCTTTTGTCCCAATTAATCTTTGCAGACGACAGTTGCTCAAATTTATCCAGGCAATATTTCAGTGCCATGATGTCTCCAGGATGACAGATAAACACTGACAAATCATCTGCATACGCGACCACCTTAAGGTTTAAGTTTGGGCACTGAGGGATGTTCAGACCTTGAAGGTGGATGCGAAGCTGTTGTAGTAGTGGCTCGATGGACAGCGAGAAGAGCATACTGGACAGAGAGCAGCCCTGACGTATCCCTCTGGTTACTTGGAGAGGGGCTGTTAATGCTCCATTCAATTTCACAACACTAAAGACGTTGTGATATAAAAGTCCAATGTGCCTAATGAACGAAGGTCCAAAGCCAAAGGCCTTCAGAACTGCTAAGAGATACTTGTGGTCCACCCTGTCAAACGCCTTCTCCTGATCCAGCGATAAAAGTCCAGCGTCAAAACCAAAGAGTCTGGCCGCATCAATCACGTCTCGAACCAAGAAGATGTTGTCCAGAATACACCTGTTGGGTACACAGTATGTCTGCTCCGGGTTCACGATACTCGCCATGACTCTTCTTAACCGATTAGCAAGGGCTTTGGAAAAGATTTTATAATCCGCACATAGCAGGCTGACTGGACGCCAGTTCTTTAACTCCGTGAGGTCTCCTTTTTTTGGGAGTAGTGTGATCACCGCTCTGCGACAGGAGAGGGGCATTTCACCCACTTGCAGACTTTCACTGAAAACCTCTGCCAGATCAGCACCAAGGTGAGACCAAAAGGCTTTATAAAATTCAACAGGCAACCCGTCGATACCTGGGGATTTACCAATGTTCAGTTCATTCAAGGCTGTAGTCAAGTCCTCCAGAGAAATCATAGTTTCCAAGAAGTCCTTCTCTCTATCTGGAATCTGAGGCAAGTCTTGGAGAAAAAAAGACGTCTCTAAAGGAACCTCTGAAATGTCCGCAGAAAACAGTCGCTGATAAAACTGATGCGCCCAGGCTCGAAGGGCTTCAGGCTCCAGCAGTTCCTGACCTTTGTCATTCTTTAAACAGTTAATAATCCTACTTTGGCCAATGGTTTTTTCCAAACTAAAAAAGAATTGTGTGGGAGCGTCCATCTGGGTGAGCGACTGCATTCTCGAGCGGACGAGTGCGCCGTTGACTTTCTTGTCCATGAGGTCTAACAATAATTGTTTCTTAGTTTTCAGGGACTCAAAGGTGTGGTCGTCAAAGTTAGAACATAAACCTGAATGAAGGTCTTCAATTTCCTTCTCCAGCTCCAAAATGGCCGCATTCACATCTCTGGTGGTCTGCTCTGTGTATTGTTGGCACAATACGCGTATCTCAGTTTTAGTACAATCCCACCATTGCCTCAGTGAGCTGAAATTCTTCTTTTTGCATCTCCATTGAGTCCAGAAATACACGAAACAGTTGATAAAGTGGGGGTCTTTCAATAGATTACTATTAAAGTGCCAGTAGGACTTGACAGAATGTTTAGAGAGAAAAGAAATTCGAAGGAAAACAAGAGAGTGGTCAGATAAGGCAGTTGGAAGAATGGAGCAGTTAGTAATGAGATTACGGTGATGTTTTTGGATGTAAAATCTGTCAAGTCTGGCCATAGAAAGCAGCCCAACTGAGCCCTTCACCCACGTACATTGTCGGACCCCCGGATGAAAATCTCTCCAGATATCAATGAGATTATTTTTGGTGACTACAGAACCCAATGCGATGACGGACCCCGGATGAGGTTCTAGCCCATTCCTGTCCAACTGTGCATTATCTGTGCAATTAAAATCACCCCCCACAAACACCAGCTCATCATCCTCACACGTCTTCAGCACATCATTTAAAACAGAGAAGCAGTGAGTTCTCTCAGTCCCTGAGTTTGGGGCGTACACATTAATAAACACCCACTTCTTGTCCCCCATAAGTGCTTCTACCTTCAGCAGCCTCCCCTGGATTAACTCCGAACAAACCGCCCTGTCTGGTACAAAACTTTTTGAAAACAGGATTGCGACACCTGCACTGATATTGGAGCCATGACTTAAATGTGCCACCCCCTGCCACTCTCTGTGCCAGTCAGACTGATTTACCACGTCAGTGTGTGTTTCCTGAAGGAAGGTCACGTTCATCTTTTTTTGCGCTAAGTGCTCAAATAGCGCCGTTCGTTTCACCAAATCTCTGCAGCCGTTTATATTTAAGGAGCACAGGGAATAGACAGGCATTATACAGGAGAGGAAAGTAGCAGTCAACAACACGGATTTAACCCAAAAAACGGGGAATTGCATTAAAACTGCCATCATGATTGCTCTTCAAGGGAACGTTTCACTTTACTGATAATATTCTTTAATCGGACTCTCTCTTTGGAGGTCAGTCCTAGTTCAGCAGCCCGACGACGCACTTGTTTCGCTGAGTTCAGAAATTGATGAAGATCAGGAAAGTGTTCGACAATCCTGATCCCTCGCTTCCCTTCTAAAAATTCTAAAAACTGCAAAATATTTTCTGTGCTGTAGGCTTCACTTAAGCTCGAGTGAGATGACAGATCCACCCTGATTGACGGGTCAGATTCATTGCCGTCCTCCCCTCCATCTCCTGTCACTGTGCTGTCAGTCTGCTGCAGAGCACTAGCGGCGGCCTCTACACCTTCAGTTTTCGTGCTCTTCTTGGCTCGTCCACCACTGGTTGTTTGCTCTTTTCTCTTTCTGGTTACCGGCTTAACCACACTGTGTTCACCGTCACCGTCTTCACAGAGCATTTCTCCATCGGCCCCCGTCACTTGTGGTTCTTCAGCAGGCAATGACTGCACAGTCAGATCGCTCTTCTCCGCCCCCCCCTTGAGAAGGCGCAGCGCTTGGGTCCGTCTCTGCAGCGGCAACACTCTCAGTGGGTGTCTTCTGTAAAAGCGCTGCAGAGTCATCTGTATAACATTCGACCTCTGGTACAACCGTAGACACCACCTCCTCCTCTTCATGGCTGACTTCAGCCTTCTTATTCCCACTACTTTCACTAATTTGCCCGTCATCGGCCGCTGCGCCCGTAACTATTTCAGTCCTCGGGTAGTTTTCCATCGCAGGCTCTCTGCTTGACACTTCCGGCTCCCTTGCTTCATGTCCCGGGCCTACAGTGACACTTTGTACGGTTGTTATCACACCCTGATCTTCAGCCACTTCATCAGAATCATAACTTTGATCTTCCATTTCTGAATCACTAAACACCGACTCATTTTCTTCATTGTCCGAAGTGCTATTACGGGGCTCTCTGTGCTCGCCAGACGGTCCCGGCTTATCCGGGTTGACGGTCATCTCACCTCGCTTACACAGACTCGCTTTGTGCCCCGTCTGACCACACTTAAAACATTTCATTAGTTCTGTAGTGATAAAAACTATATACTCATAACCCTCTACTTTAAATTTCAAGGCCACATCAAGCTCCTCACGTGAGTTATTTAGCAGCATGTACATCTGTCTCCTAAAAGACACGACGTGCTTCAAATCAGGAGAACGGCAGCCAAGCGGAATCATAACTAAGTCCGATAGGACTTCACCATATCGACGAAGTTCAGTTAATAAAGCCTCATTTTTCAAAAATGGTGGAACATTTGAAATAATAACCCTTTTAGCAGGAGTCGATAAAGGCAGGACCGGGACTAGCGAGCCGTTTATTACCAGGCCCTCCTGCACCAGAGTATGCACCATAGCTTCATCGTTTAAAAAGACCACAACCGTTTTATTCATGCGAGAGGCAGACTTTACATTTTTACTACCCACTCTTTTCGCCACCTCAACAACACACGCCTCAACAGAGACCATCGGGTCCACAACCACCTTAATTCCGTGTTTTCGGGAAAGGTGTTCAAAATGTCGCGGGTTAAGCCCTGGAGGCTTTGCTCGGGACGCGGCCATGGCGGCAAGCCGCAGCCGAGTCCAACTATTACAACACTCACTAACAATAAACAATAGACTTTTAAATAAATGGCAAATCAGTAAAAAAATCTGTATACATTAAATTGATAGTAAAAAAAAGATAGAAAAAGAAAACGAGAAAATACTCACAGAGACCCGCCACGAACGAAACCGCCAACAACCACGCCCACCCCAGACCAGAGTAATCGACAGACAGAGGTTCAACAGACAGAAAGGATAGACAGGTACTTGAAATTATTTAACATGTTCTTGAAGGAATTTGAAAAACATGTAGCAGTTACGTATTGAAACACCTTATAGCCATCTATAAGGAAAAATACACTAGAGAGATAGATAGACAGACATGACAGGCACTATAAAAGAGATAGATAGATAGATAGATGATTTAGCGTTGACGGCAGGATTAGATAGATGATTTAGCGTAGTCGGCAGGATTAGATAGATGATTTAGCGTTGACGGCAGGATTAGATAGATGATTTAGCGTAGTCGGCAGGATTAGAAAGATGATTTAGCGTAGTCGGCAAGATTAGATGGATAGATGATTTAGCGTAGTCGGCAGGATTAGATCGATGGATGATTTAGCGTAGTTGGCAGGATTAGATAGATAGATAGATAGATAGATAGATAGATAGATAGATAGATAGATAGATAGATAGATAGATAGATAGATAGATAGATAGATAGATGATTTAGCATAGTCGGCAGGATTAGATGGATAGATGATTTAGCAAATTTGGCAGGATTAGATAGATAGATAGATAGATAGATAGATAGATAGATAGATAGATAGATAGATAGATAGATAGATAGATAGATAGATAGATAGATAGATAGATAGATGCTCTGTCTGACCCAAAGGGGTAATTAAAACTTTACAGAAGTTCAAGAGAAAACATTTTATTGCAAACCCAAATCCCCCAAACACACATAAGAACTTCCAGCTTGGGAAGTCTTCCTCCGTCTGATGACAGGATTTCAGGTGGGAGTACAATGTGTCAGATCTGCCCACTTTTTGCCCAGGTTAGCAATTAAAGGGGTTAACATTTGGATATAGCAGGTCCCACTCTTTTCCACAGGATGACCATGCTGATAGAAGTTTGTTCCTTCTGATGGTCGAAGTGGCCTCCATTCAAGGATCAGAAAGATTCATCCTTATAGTGTGGGTAACAGAGGGAATCATTAATGTTACTGAGTTAATAAACATTCACAAGAATGATGTAACTTATCTCTCTCATAGGAAGAGAAGAAGAAGAAGAACAACAACAACGCCCTCTGCTGAGTGTCAAGATCACGAAACAGAATGCACATGTGACAAAGACAGAAAATAACCCGTGTTTGTGTCCTCACAGCAAAGTGATCACTATGATCTCAAAATACAGTGCTGCACACCATGATGGCAGGAAAAAGAATTCCAGCAGTGACGTCTCCTGACCGTCAAGCCAAACAAAGGCAACACTTTAGTGACAATTGAGCTATGACTCACTGACATGACACACATACTCCAGGAAAGCAAACAACTACAACAACAGAGAAATGTGTGCCAAACAAATGAGGAGATTTTCCAGTACTCACAACTTTCCCCCAAGGATTTATTTTCTTTATTGGTTTCATCTTCACTCTACTGTTTTTATGCACAATTACTCACTGAGTATTTTTGACTTTTTGATAATTTGGACACTGATCGCGGTTGTCAATAATAAATATGCACTTTTGCACCAAGGCTTGCTGCTGAGTCCTCACTTGCCCTACGCCGTCCTTAGTTATAATTACCAATGGTCCGGCAGATGGAAGATGCTCATGGCTGCATGTCCCTGTCATCCACAGCTGGATGAATATAATGTTGCATACCGTTGATAAACTGGTGTCCCTTCCACACTCTTTGTTGGAATGGACCCTTTAACAAGATACGTGATGACAGACTGGCACCCTGACCAGGGACTGTTCCTACTGAGACAAACGTCAGCATCCCCGTAACCCTAAGCAGGGTCAGAAAATGGACAGATGGGTGTTGTAAAATATTGGGTTGTAACAACATCCCTGTAAAGGTCTAGTGTGGCATCACAACACCCAACGTGAAGTTATTATAGTAATTATAAAGCTAAGGTGACTCATTATTCAGTCTTAAAGTGAAGAACCATGGGCCATTTACAAAAATGCTTTTGTCCAGGTTTGTCATTTCCCATTGCACCCTGGTGTAATATTATGGTCTGCATCATCCATCCATCCATTATGCAACCCACTATATCCTACCTACGGGGTCACGGTGGCCTGGTGGAGCCAATCCCAGCCAACACAGGGCGCAAGGCAGGAAACAAACCCCGGGCAGGGCGCCAGCCCACCGCAGGGTTTGCATCATTAATATTGTTGAAATGAAGATGTTCAACTTTCTCAGCAGGCAAGAGAGAAGGTTTGGATTAAACCTGCATATATCTCGGACCCCTAGGGCACATCGACGTAGGTTATGTTTCGGCCCCATAAAGCTTTTACTATCGTAAACACCAAATTCAGCTCTACTTAATTTCAAACCGAGTCCAATTAGTGGCGTATTGTGCCACGTTGAGTCAGTACCACTTGGGGGGGTGGTGAAGGGGAAATTGTTTCAAGGTTCTGTAACGTTTGGATTTTAGTGTCAGATGAGTGGAATTCCTTGCCGGCACATTTATATAACGAGGGAATTCAGTTACCGGTGTGCTGCGAGAGGGAGCCTCCTAACTATTAATTCCCAACACTTTGTTTATAGGAAAAGTAAATTCAATTGCTGCTATCTTCTCCATTTACATGAGGTGGGCTTTATGCGGCATTCCACAGGCAGACAAACTGACACTCGCTCCGGGAAGTTGGGCTTCATTTCATGGCTCTGTGCTGCTGTAGTCATAACAAGCTCACGGCCACATGGGTTTGTCACGTCCATCCCAACTGTCTTGAATCTTCAGCGTATTGTTTAACGCTGACACAGCAGTACGACTTTCATGAGAGTGAGCTCTCACACATTTATTAGCAACAGGATAAATGTGAAATAAAAACGGAGACGTTCAAGAGGAATAAAGCTATCTGTATACGGTTTGGGTACAAGAACAATCGGTGTCGTACCCTGCTGAAATCACTTCATTTGGGCAACGAGACGTCAATCCATCACAGGACACTTGTTTTGTTTAAAAATCACTTAAAAAATATTACGCTCAAAGCTCTTCGTGGGCACATCCTTCTGTTTTTGAATTTTTAGGGGTCACAAAGACCACTGTCTATCCTGCCAGTGAGGAGCACATCACTGGAATCGACCATCACAGGACACAACAGCCAGATGTCGTTGTGGCTTTCGGCTTGAAAATGGATGGGTGGCTGGAACTCATGTGTGTGGGGGCTTATAATGGGGTGGTCTAAGAATAAAGTTGGATAGAAACATTTTAGACAACTTAACAAGATGGCCACCATTGCATGCACTGCCTCAGATGAAACATCCATCCATCCATTTGTTTTTTTTTTAACTTCTTTGTTAAGTAGAAGGTTGAGGGGAGTCAGATCCCTAAATGGAGACAATTGCAAACCAACCAGAGAAAATGTTATAGCGCTATTGGTGTGTCAATCATCTGCCAATATCAGGTGAAAACGAGAGTCTTTGTGGCCATCCCAGAGTGGGTCTTTGTGGACTATGAGTGACTCCCAGTACAGAATAATGCCCTGACATGCCCGATTTCAGCCATAATACCACTTGGTCGATGAAGGTAAAACATTTTCGCAGGCACCGTATGTCTCATTCCTTCTTTTGTGCTCATCCTCTGCTCAGAAGCAGCCCTGCTTGTCCCTGTCCCATCTTCTACTTCCTGATTTATCCCTGGCCAATTAAATCGGAGTTTAATTCTCTCCAGTGTCTTCTTGGTGCCCAGATGGGCTCCTAGAAGGTGGGCATGCTCTAGTTCACGTACTTGTCACCGAAAAGTACGTGGCACTAAGAGCAATGTTCTCATTTCACCCTTGTGTTCTGCCACTCGATACAAGAGTTTATTACAGTGCATCCAGAAAGTATTCCCAGCGCATCACTTTTTCCACATTTTGTTATGTTACAGCCTTATTCCAAAATGGATTAAATTCATTTTTTTCCTCAGAATTCTACACACAACACCCCATAATGACAACGTGAAAAAAGTTTACTTGAGGTTTTTGCAAATTTATTAAAAATAAAAAAACTGAGAAATCCCATGTACATAAGTATTCACAGCCTTTGCTCAATACTTTGTCGATGCACCTTTGGCAGCAATTCCAGCCTCAAGTCTTGTTGAATATGATGCCACAAGCTTGGCACACCTATCCTTGGCCAGTTTGGCCCATTCCTCTTTGCCGCACCTCTCAAGCTCCATCAGGTTGGATGGGAAGCGTCGGTGCACAGCCATTTTAAGATCTCTCCAGAGATGTACAATCAGATTCAAGTCTGGGCTCTGGCTGGGCCACTCAAGGACATTCACAGAGTTGTCCTGAAGCCACTCCTTTGATATCTTGGCTGTGTGCTTAGGGTCATTGTCCTACTGAAAGATGAACCGTCGCCCCAGTCTGAGGTCAAGAGCGCTCTGGAGCAGGTTTTCATCCAGGATGTCTCTGTACATTGCTGCAGTCATCTTTCCCTTTATCCTGACTAGTCTCCCAGTCCCTGCCGCTGAAAAACATCCCCACAGCATGATGCTGCCACCACCATGCTTCACTGTAGGGATGGTATTGGCCTGGTGATGAGCGGTGCCTGGTTTCCTCCAAACGTGACGCCTGGCATTCACACCAAAGAGTTCAATCTTTGTCTCATCAGACCAGAGAATTTTCGTTCTCATGGTCTGAGAGTCCTTCAGGTGCCTTTTGGCAAACTCCAGGCGGGCTGCCATGTGCCTTTTACTAAGGAGTGGCTTCCGTCTGGCCACTCTACCATACAGGCCTGATTGGTGGATTGCTGCAGAGATGGTTGTCCTTCTGGAAGGTTCTCCTCTCTCCACAGAGGACCTCTGGAGCTCTGACAGAGTGACCATCGGGTTCTTGGTCACCTCCCTGACTAAGGCCCTTCTCCCCCGATCGCTCAGTTTAGATGGCCGTCCAGCTCTAGGAAGAGTCCTGGTGGTTTCGAACTTCTTCCACTTACGGATGATGGAGGCCACTGTGCTCATTGGGACCTTCAAAGCAACAGACATTTTTCTGTAACCTTCACCAGATTTGTGCCTCGAGACAATCCTGTCTTGGAGGTCTACAGACAATTCCTTTGACTTCATGCTTGGTTTGTGCTCTGACATGAACTGTCAACTGTGGGACCTTCTATAGACAGGTGTGTGCCTTTCCAAATCATGTCCAGTCAACTGAATTTACCACAGGTGGACTCCAATGAAGCTGCAGAAACATCTCAAGGATGATCAGAGGAAACAGGATGCACCTGAGCTCAATTTTGAGCTTCATGGCAAAGGCTGTGAATACTTATGTACATGTGCTTTCTCAATTTTTTTATTTTTAATAAATTTGCAAAAGTCTCAAGTAAACTTTTTTCCCATTGTCATTATGGGGTGTTGTGTGTAGAATTCTGAGGGAAAAAATGAATTTAATCCATTTTGGAATAAGGCTGTAACATAACAAAATGTGGAAAAAGTGATGCGCTGTGAATACTTTTTGGATGCACTGTATTTATTACAAAGAAAAGCATTTGTGGCAGGGGATCTACGGACATGTGTCCATTAAATGACACTACTGCATTCCTAGCAAATTTTAAGGAATCATCATCCCATTGCTCCCTTTTAAAGGAGGATGGCGTAAGTAAGAATTGTGAGGACAAACTCTGAATAGGGTCTTGCTTGACCTCAATGGGAGGAGTTTCAGCCACCATGTCATCTACGTTAACCGTACTTGCTCCCGCAGAGGATGATGGGACATCAACTCCATCGCACTGTATACCCGTATGGGTCCTGGTGGCTGTTGTACACTGCATGGAGGCAGTCAGAGTAGATGAATTCTCCATTATTATGCCCAAATTTCTCTGAGGAGCTGTTGTGTTTGTACCGCTATTGTTTTTTGTCCAGTCTCTCCCAATTATGACTGGAAAGGGGGGATTCCGGTAATACTGCCATGGTTAATTTTCTCATAGTATGATTTATGGTTACCATACAATTGATAGTCTTATAATACCGGATGTCCCCATGAATACACCTTAGGCTAGTATTTATTTTAAGATATTGTCGCCGCAAAACAAATCGGGAAGCAACAATGGAAATGTTACTCCTGGAATTGAACATCACCTGCCCCTTAAAGCCATTTATAAGAACTGCACCTGTGTAAGGAAGAGACAAAGGGTTAATCACAACAGTACAGCACCTCCCTCCTTTAGTAATTGAACAGTCCATAGGTTCATGGGGGCATGCAGGTGCTAGATGTCCAAACTCCCCACACCTGAAACAGCGAGGAAGGCCAAAATGTTTATCCCTTTGATGGACGGCAGGCTCGGGAGTTCGTCGAGAGGGCTCAGGAGCTGCCCCACGTGCCTGTTGGGATTGGCGAGAGGACCGTTCTGACGGTTTTTTGCAAGCCATGCAATGATGCTTGCCGATTTTGATCAGGGTGTCCATACTTTCAGAATTTTGCTTCCGGACCTGCTGGGCGATATTATCAGGTAGGGCATGCATGATAGTCTCACAAGCCAGAAGCTTGGCCATTTTATGAGAATTATTTATGTCTGTCCTTAGCCAGTGACACACCTTACTCCATACCTCGAAAGCCTGGGTACGGAGAGGCCATTCTGAGTCAAGCTGCCACTCCCTCCATTCTGTTGCCTGCTGCTCTGGAGAAACGCCATAGCATTTGTGAGGGATGGCCGGCCAAATATTCCAGTCCACACCTCCAGGCCGCCAGATGGAGCCCTCCCAGCAACATGGAAGGTCCCCAAATTCCAGCAAATTCTTTGCTTTTCCGGCTTTCCGAGAGATTCAGGTTAGTACTGTGTGACAACCCCTTGTCTCGCGATGTTTCACTCACTTTTAGGCTTTTTGACTGCCTCCTAAATGCACGTGTGTGACAATAGATAGATAGATAGATAGATAGATAGATAGATAGATAGATAGATAGATAGATAGATAGATAGATAGATAGATAGATAGATAGATAGATAGATAGATAGATAGATAGATAGATAGATAGATAGATAGATAGATAGATAATTTAATGTAGTTGGCAGGATTACATAGATAGATAGATAGATAGATAGATAGATAGATAGATAGATAGATAGATAGATAGATAGATAGATAGATAGATAGATAGATAGATAGATAGATAGATAGATAGATAGATAGATAGATAGATAGATAGATTATTTAATGTAGTTGGCAGGATTACATAGATAGATAGATAGATAGATAGATAGATAGATAGATAGATAGATAGATAGATAGATAGATAGATAGATAGATAGATAGATAGATAGATAGATGTGAAAGACACTATATAATAGATAGATAGATAGATAGATAGATAGATAGATAGATAGATAGATAGATAGATAGATAGATAGATAGATAGATAGATAGATAGATAGATAGATAGATAGATAGATAGATAGATAATTTAATGTAGTTGGCAGGATTACATAGATAGATAGATAGATAGATAGATAGATAGATAGATAGATAGATAGATAGATAGATAGATAGATAGATAGATAGATAGATAGATAGATAATTTAATGTAGTTGGCAGGATTACATAGATAGATAGATAGATAGATAGATAGATAGATAGATAGATAGATAGATAGATAGATAGATAGATAGATAGATAGATAGATAGATAGATAGATAGATAGATAGATAGATGTGAAAGGCACTATATAATAGATAGATAGATAGATAGATAGATAGATAGATAGATAGATAGATAGATAGATAGATAGATAGATAGATAGATAGATAGATAGATAGATAGATGATGAAAGGCACTATATAATAGATAGATAGATAGATAGATAGATAGATAGATAGATAGATAGATAGATAGATAGATAGATAGATAGATAGATAGATAGATAGATAGATAGATAGATGTGAAAGGCACTATATAATAGATAGATAGATAGATAGATAGATAGATAGATAGATAGATAGATAGATAGATAGATAGATAGATAGATAGATAGATAGATAGATAGATAGATAGAAGTGCTTCCCTACTTATAAGTAAAGGTGTGTTGCATAGCAATTAGTGTCCTGCCTGTCTGTGTCGGGATAAGGGTGGCTATACGCACCCTGGTGGTCCACAGTAGATATGAAGAGAAAGGGGCAAATATCTAACCTGTCTACTTCAAAATGAACCCCATTTCCCAGTAGCACTAACCTCTGTGCCATCATGCCACCCACTGTCTGAGCAAACCCTTTCTTTTTTGATACTTTTTTTTCAAATCCTCAACTGTTCTTGCACGCCTTCCATTTTCTCTGCAGGGCTCTAAAAATGGTGTCAGTCGCCCTCATTGCTGCGTGGAGTTCCAGTTCTTTGATCTCTCGTGCACATTGTGGATGAGTGAGGAGGACAGGACAGGACACCACAAATACCTCTGCTCCTCCAAAGTGAGCAGATTTATCAAGCAGACAACGGGGTGAGTCGAGTGTATTCACTTGCTCGAAAACCCGATGCACATCATCAGTTGGGCGTCCCATCAGGCACCTGGTGCACATTTCAAGAGATCGACAGGAATGGAAGGGGGACACACGGATGTCGAAGGGGGAGCTCAGACATCGGAGGCAGGATTGCGGAACTGCGGTGCAGCCTGCTGCTCTCCATTAACATCTTGAGCTCATTGTTTCTTTGTGAAGGCTGAGGCCAAACGAAGCGTCTCTTCTCTTTGTATGCTAATGAGGCGCCTTATAGAGTTGTCATTCACTTATTGGTAACAGCTTGCGGGGATCAATGGGCCACTTCTGCTGCGAACACACGCCCAGCGGGACGTCTCTCATTTCCAGGCAGGTAGATGTGATTCTCTTTACCCCGGCCGGGCTCACCATTGACAGGACAATTTCTCATGGCCAGCTGCTCCCAGCCACCATGACCCGTGGCATTCCTCTTTGAAGGGTGTCCTAATTATTTATGTTCTGCTATGCTTCAATTCAGAGGTCCATATTTTCATGGGCTTCTTTCACACTCTACTGTATATGTGAAAAAGTGGCACTCGTTTTGTAGACCCTTAGGATACCCCCTTGGAAGTTTCCACATTTTATTGTTACTTCGTAGATTTAATTTGGATTTTTGTATACTGCTCCACAGAAAAGGACTTTTTGATGTCAAACCTGCCTGAAGAAGGGGTCTCAGTTGCCTCAATAGCTTGCATATTGTAGTCGGTTCAGTTCAGTTAGCCAATAAAAGGAGTCATCTTGCTTGAGTTCTCTGATCACTGCAAAGTAATCTAAATTAATAACAAATATAAAACAAAGAGTAATTGTTGTGGACCCTTCTCATTTATGGCCAGTGAGCCCTTGGACCATTTCAGCTTACCGTTCATATACACCCCCAGATCCTGAACGATCTCCACATCCCTAGTAGAGAGTGGAGTAACTGGACATTGAGATCTTCTTAAATCCACCCCCAGTTCTTTAGTTCTACTGGAGTTGACATGCAGCTGATTCGGCTCCCACCAGTCAGCAAAACTGTCCACCACCTTCCTATATCCCGTCTCGCCACCATGCCCAATATGTCCCACTACTGCACAGTCACCCGAGAATTTCTGCAGATGGCAGCCCTCTGTGTTGTAGCTAATATCTGTGGTGAACGAGGTGAAAAGGGACGGTGACAGAACTGTTCCTTGTGGAGCCCCAGTGCCACACAGCACAGTGTCAGATGCGCAGTCCCAGTCTATGATCCACGAGACTAAGGGAGCGCCCACCTGCACTGCCCATCGCTAATTCCCCAGTCTGGCCGGCTGGGTGGTCTTAAAAGCACACGAGAAATCAAAAAACAGAATCCTAAGAGGTCCTCCTGGCTTGACTAGGTGACTGTAGGCATAGTGCAGAAGGTAGATGATGGCATCTCCAACCCCAGTCCTTACCTGGTAGGCAAATTGGAGGGTGGTGTCCAATGCTGACCTAACCTGGGGCGAAGAATTTCCATGGCCAGCTTCTCAAAAACTTTCATTATATGAGTGGTGAGTGCCACTGTTGGTGGAGAACGTTTAAGAGTCTTGACTTTGCTGATGATGTTGTGATCTTGGGTGGCACGGTGGTGCAGTAGTAGCTACCTGGGTTCGCTTCCCGGGACCTCCCTGCGTGGAGTTTGAATGTTCTCCCCATGTCTGCGTGGGTTTCCTCCCACAGTCCAAAGACATGCAGGTTAGGTGCATTGGCGGTCCTCAAATTGTCCCTAGTGTGTGCTTGGTGTGTGTGTGTGTGCCCTGTGGTGGGCTGGTGCCTTGCCCGGGGATTTGTTCCTGCTATAGCAGGTTGGGAAATGACTGACTGACTGACTGACTGTTGTGATCTTCGCGGAGTCAATGGAGTCTCTGATTGGGACCCTTGAGAGACTGAGCGGGAAGTCTGAGTGTCCTGATAAAAAACAAGATGAAAGCCTTTAATGACCCCTTGGGCACAGAGATCAGCAGTGTGTCTGTCTTCAGAGAGTGTCGACCTCAGCAGTGACATTGATGTCCCTGGTGACTCTTCCTATGAAGTCAGTAGACGGATTGGGAGAGCATTGGGGGGGGGGTCATGTGATCTCTGGTAAGGGGTGTGTGGCACTCCTGATGTCTCTGCTAAAGGACGAAGGTCCAAGTCTTTAGAGTCCTGGTGCTTCCTGTCTTGCTATATGCTTGCGAGACATGGACGCTATCCAGTGACCTGAGATGAAGATTGGACTCCTTCAGTACTGTGTCTCTTCGGAGAATCCTTGGGTTGGGTTGTGACAAACAAGTGGTTGCTCATGGAGTCCCAAATGAAGCACATGACCTGAATTGTGAGAGAGTGTTGACCATGTGGCGCGATTCCCCGAGGGTGATCAGGCTCACAGGATCCTCATTGTTGAGGACCCGAGTGGCTGGACCAGGCCAAGGGGACACCCACGTAACACCAGGCTGTGGCAGATAGAGGGTTTGCCCTGTAACCTGACCTAATCTGTTGCAAGACATGGACACAATCCAGTGACCTCTGACGAAGACTGGACTCCTTTGGTATTGTGTCTCTCCAAAAAATTCTTGGGTACCGCTGGTGTGACTTTGTGTTGCTCACGGATTCCCGAATGAGGCACATCTCCTGCATTGTAAGGGAGCATCAGTTATGGCAATATGGCCATGTGGCGTGATACCTCAAGGCTGACCAGCTCACATGATCCTCATTGTTGAAGACCCGAGCAGCAGGAACAGGCCAAGGGGATGCCCACATAACATTTCTAGTGGGTGGGACTGGACCGTGTTTGCACTTGTGGAGTTGCCAACCAGGACCCCATGCTATTTCTTCATGTGTTGGGTGCAGCAACGTGCTGTACCAGTGCATGCTACCCAACCTGACCTAACCTGTTGCGAGACATGGACGCTATCCAGTGACCTGAGATGAAGACTGGACTCCTTTCGTACTGTGTCTCTTCAGAGAATCCTTGGTTACCACTGGTTTGATTTTGTGATGCTCATGGAGTCCCAAATGAGGCACATTACCTGCATTGCTTGGGTACCGCTGGTGTGACTTTGTGTTGCTCACGGATTCCCGAATGAGGCACATCACCTGCATTGTAAGGGAGCGTCAGTTATGGCGATATGGTCATGTGGTGTGATACCTCAAGGCTGACCGGCTCACATGATCCTCATTGTTGAAGACCCGAGCAGCAGGAACAGGCCAAGGGGATGCCCACATAACATTTCCCAGGGATGACTGGACCATTTGTCTGCCTAGTGTGCTGCCAACCAGGATCCCAAGATATTTTGTCGTGAGGTGGGTGCTGCAACATGCTGTACCAGTGCATGCTACCCAACCTGACCTGACCTGTTTATGAGACATGGACGTTATCCAGTGACCTGAGATGAAGGCTGGACTCCTTCAGTACTGTGACTCTTTGTAGAATCCTGGGGTACCACTGGTGTGACTTTGTGTTGCTCATGGAGTGCTGAATGAAGCACGTCACCTAAATTGTGAGGGAGCGTCAGTTACGGCACCACGGCCATGTTGCGCGATTCCCTGAGGGTGACCGGAATCACATGATCCTCTTTGTCGAGGACACGAGTGACTGGACCAGGCCAAAGGGATGCCCATGTAACATTTCCGGTGGGTGGGACTGTGGAGTTGCCAACCAGCATCCCGAGTTGTTTCGTCGTGTGGTGGGTGCGACAATCCGGTGTACCAGTGGACGCTCCCCAACCTGACCTGACCTGACCTGAGCCGAGTGCCACTGGCCTTTAACATAACACCACACAACATAACTTCAAAAAGTAACAATGTAACACAAAATAACTTAAATTTCATCACATCCTAACACGATGTCATTTAATTTAAGAAAACGTCACACCTTTACACACCTTCAGTTCAATTACACTACAACATTGGAATAACAGATCGCTCCAACATAACAAAACATGACAACATGACATCACTTAACTAAAGTGACAACATCACACTTCCTGACCTAAAAAAACACAACATTACAACGTCTAGTGGGACACGGTGACATCCGCTCCAAACCGATTTCAGGGACACAAGTGGCCTAGCAGCTCTTCCCTTTAACCCACGGCTGATGCCAGTTAAAGGTGGCATGGCGGTGTGCCCTGCTCCTCCTGGGTTTCCACTGCCCACGGATCTTCTCCAAGTATCATGTTTCCTCTCTCTGCCCGCCGGTCCGGCGTGAGCGAGTGTGTCAGTGTGCGTGAGGGTGCGTGAGGGTGCGTGACGTTGCCCACCCAACATACCGCAAAACACAAACGCCGAGGTCAGAAAGTGGATGGATGCCGGGGTCAGATCGGTGATTAACTGTGTAATAAACTGCAGGTAATGACAATAGGAAGTGAAGCCCACTCTTCAGACAAGTGCCAGCAAATTTTCTTAACCCCCCCCCCAACCACTCCTCTAATTTAAGTTTCCACAAGAGCTTGGGCCTCAATTAGCCTTTGCTCTTCAGGATGAAACCAATCTACCATTTTCTCATTAAAAGATGAAAGGTCTATTCTTCCTTTGACACTGGTGGTAATTTCACTAGTGAGAAGAAGGACGGCTTTTCACAGGCACTGATTAGAGGGGCAAGACAATGGGATTAGATCAGACTGAGTGCCGTGGCCTGGGGAGCCTTTTCGCAAGCTAAATTGCCAACAAGAATAGATAATGGGAGATTGATTAGTCTTAATGGACTTATTTTTTTTTTTTTCCAGCGCATTCCATAGAACAATCCTGGCGTTTTTTTTTTTTTTTGTCGGAGTCAAACCCCCATTTTATTTTCTTTCACGAGCCATAAATCAAGTGGCTTGGGAGGACGCGACACATTCACCGCTTCCAAATTGCACTTAACAATTGCCTTTTGTTTTATTGTCACTCTTGCTCATCTTCCTGGTTCACTTCAAATGGCCACCATTGTGGGTTTAGGCTGAGTTTTTCAAAAAATGTTCCCTTTCGGGAGTGGAAGTGAGGAGAGAAATGTCCCGTTCAGCAAATGTGTTAAGAAAGACCTTCCTCGGGTGTCCGTGTATTCTTAATGTCTTCATTTGTAAGGTTGAACACCTGTGGGGGACTCCTATATGTGACGTCACGGGACCTGCAATCAGTTGAGACCTCCACTGCCCAGGCATTGTCATGCAGTAGAGCTGCATTGTTCTTCAGCCCTTTATTTTCAGGATTTCAAGGCCCATTAGAACTTCATTATGGACATCAATAAGCGGAGCCCATCAGGGACAACATGGGCTGAACACTAATGCTCGTCATCCTTAGTGACTCGTAGCGCTCCTCTCATCTTTAGGCACCCGAGTTCAGCTGCTGACCTCTTCGCTCTCCACGTTCTACCTGCGAAGAAGAGACAAAGAGCAGGAAATGAGAAGATGAAGATCTCAGACATTCGATTCACCTCCAAAATGATTTATTGAAAATTTAGAATACACACAAGAACAACCCCACTGTACACCAGCACGAATAAGAAGAACCCACCACAAATGTCATGTAGATTTGGAGGTAGCAAGTCCAGCCAAGTCTCTGATCTCCACGGAGTGTCGTGGACTCTGAGGGACACCTGTGGAAAGAGACGGCCCAACAAAAATGGGCCATTGGTGCCAATGTGAAATGTGCATCGGCGGCCCTGCAGAATTTGTCGAAAGAATTCAAGTGTGACATAATAATGACGTGACGTGATGTAATGTAACATAAAATGTACTAATGCAACATAAAGTAACACAATGTAACATGACATGACAAATAACATAAAATACAGTCATGAAACATAAAGTAACACAACATAGCATGATATGGTGTAACAGAACATGAAATTTATTAATGTAACAGAAAGTAACGTAACATAACATCCATCCATCCATCCATTGTCTCCCGCTTATCTGAGGTCGGGTCGCGGGGGCAGCAGCTTGAGCAGAGATGCCCAGACTTCCCTCTCCCCGGCCACTTCTTCTAGCTCTTCCGGGAGAATCCCAAGGCGTTCCCAGGCCAGTCGAGAGACATAGTCCCTCCAGCGTGTCCTGGGTCTTCCCCGGGGCCTCCTCCTGGTTGGACGTGCCCGGAACACCTCACCAGGGAGGCGTCCAGGAGGCATCCTGATCAGATGCCCGAGCCACCTCATCTGACTCCTCTCGATGCGGAGGAGCAGCGGCTCTACTCTGAGCCCCTCCCGGATGACTGAGCTTCTCACCCTATCTTTAAGGGAAAGCCCAGACACCCTGCTGAGGAAACTCATTTCAGCCGCTTGTATTCGCGATCTCGTTCTTTCGGTCACTACCCATAGCTCATGACCATAGGTGAGGGTAGGAACATAGATCGACTGGTAAATTGAGAGCTTCGCCTTGCGGCTCAGCTCCTTTTTCACCACGACAGACCGATGCAACGCCCGCATTACTGCGGATGCCGCACCGATCCGCCTGTCGATCTCACGCTCCATTCTTCCCTCACTCGTGAACAAGACCCCGAGATACTTGAACTCCTCCACTTGGGGCAGGATCTCGCTACCAACCCTGAGAGGGCACTCCACCCTTTTCCGGCTGAGGACCATGGTCTCGGATTTGGAGGTGCTGATTCTCATCCCAGCCGCTTCACACTCGGCTGCGAACCGATCCAGAGAGAGCTGAAGATCACGGCCTGATGAAGCAAACAGGACAACATCATCTGCAAAAAGCAGTGACCCAATCCTGAGCCCACCAAACCGGACCCCCTCAACACCCTGGCTGCGCCTAGAAATTCTGTCCATAAAAGTTATGAACAGAATCGGTGACAAAGGGCAGCCCTGGCGGAGTCCAACTCTCACTGGAAACGGGTTCGACTTACTGCCGGCAATGCGGACCAAGCTCTGGCACCGATCGTACAGGGACTGAACAGCCCTTATCAGGGGGGCCGGTACCCCATACTCTCGGAGTACCCCCCACAGGATTCCCCGAGGGACACGGTCAAATGCCTTTTCCAAGTCCACAAAACACATGTAGACTGGTTGGGCAAACTCCCATGCACCCTCCAGGACCCTGCTAAGGGTATAGAGCTGGTCCACTGTTCCGCGACCAGGACGAAAACCACACTGTTCCTCCTGAATCCGAGGCTCGACTATCCAACGGACCCTCCTCTCCAGGACCCCTGAATAGACTTTTCCAGGGAGGCTGAGGAGTGTGATCCCTCTGTAGTTGGAACACACCCTCCGATCCCCCTTCTTAAAGAGGGGGACCACCACCCCGGTCTGCCAATCCAGAGGCACTGTCCTTGATGTTCATGCGATGTTGCAGAGGCGTGTCAACCAAGACAGTCCTACAACATCCAGAGCCTTGAGGAACTCCAGGCGTATCTCATCCACCCCCGGGGCCCTGCCACCAAGGAGTTTTTTGACCACCTCGGTGACCTCAGTCCCAGAGATGGGGGAGCCCACCTCTGAGTCCCCAGGCTCTGCTTCCTCATTGGAAGGCATGTTAATGGGATTGAGGAGGTCTTCGAAGTACTCCCCCCACCGACCCACAACGTCCCGAGTCGAGGTCAGCAGCGCACCATCCCCACCATATACAGTGTTGACACTGCACTGCTTCCCCTTCCTGAGACGCCGGATGGTGGACCAGAATCTCCTCGAAGCCGTCCGAAAGTCGTTCTCCATGGCCTCCCCAAACTCCTCCCATGCCCGAGTTTTTGCCTCAGCAACCACCAAAGCCGCATTCCGCTTGGCCTGCCGGTACCTATCAGCTGCCTCTAGGGTCCCACAGGACAAAAGGGACCGGTAGGACTCCTTCATCAGCTTGACGGCATCCTTCACCACCGGTGTCCACCAACGGGTTCGGGGATTGCCGCCACGACAGGCACCGACCACCTTACGGCCACAGCTCCGGTCAGCCGCCTCAACAATAGAGGCACGGAACATGGCCCATTCGGACTCAATGTCCCCCACCTCCCTCGGGACATGGTCGACATAACATGATATGACCTAAGAGGAAATACAATAATATAACAGAAAGTAACTCTCTGCTCTGACCTGCAAAGCTCATGTGAACAGACAATTTCTCCTCAAGGATTTATGTAATACGACATAACGGGACACGACATGAGGTAACAAAACATAACAGAAAGTAATACAATTAAACATAACACAAAAGAACAAAACAAAACATAATATGAAATATATTAATGCAACATAACATCATATGACATGACATTACAAATGACAACATAAAATATAATAATGTAACATAAAGTAACTCTGAGCTCTGACCTCCAAAGGGGCAATGAGAAGACAATTTCCCCTCGGGGATTAATATCAAATTATATCAAAATCAAAAAAAATAAAAAATTAAAAAAAGTAACATGACATTATTTGGCATAAAGTATTGTAACATAACATAACATAAAGTAATATAATGTTACATGACATGACATGATATGACATATCAAATAAAAATAACATAATGTATTGATGTTCTGACATTATGTAAAATATAAATAAATATAACTTTAATTTCAAAGATATCAAAATAAAAAAGTATCATGACATGACATGATGTAATGTCACATAACATTATGCAATATAAAGTAATATAAAGTAATATAATGTTACATGACATGACATGACATAATATAAAATGATGTAACATAATATAGCATAACACACTAAAAGGTTATATAAAGTAAGATAACTTAACATAACAAAACACAATATACAGCAATTTAAAGTAACATAGCGTGTGTGTTTGGTGTGTGGGTGTGTTTGTGTGTGTCTTGTGGTGGGCTGGCACCCTGCCCGGGATTGGTTCCTGCCTTGTGCCCTGTGTTGGCTGGGATTGGCTCCAGCAGACCCCCGTGACCCTGTGTTCGGATTCAGAGGGTTGGTAAATGGATGGATAGAAAATGTAACATAACACAATATTAGGTAATATAAAGTAACATAACATAACGTAACACAATATAAAGTAACATAACGTAATGTAACACAATATAAGGTAATATAAAGTAACATAACGTAACGTAACACAATATAATGTAATATAAAGTAACATAACGTAACATATCACAATACAATGTAATTTAAAGTAACATAACGTAACGTAACACAATACAAAGTAATTTAAAGTAATATAACGTAACGTAACACAATACAATGTAATTTAAAGTAACATAACGTAACGTAACACAATATAGTGTAATTTAAAGTAACATAACGTAACGTAACACAATACAATGTAATATAAAGTAACATAACGTAATGTAACACAATATAAGTTAATACAAAGTAACATAACGTAATGTAACACAATATAAGTTAATATAAAGTAACATAATGTAATGTAACACAATATAAGTTAATATAAAGTAACATAATGTAACGTAACACAATACAATGTAATTTAAAGTAACATAACGTAATGTAACACAATATAAGTTAATATAAAGTAACATAACGTAATGTAACACAATATAATGTAATATAAAGTAACATAACGTAACGTAACACAATACAATGACATTTAAAGTAACATAACGTAACGTAACACAATACAATGTAATTTAAAGTAACATAACGTAATGTAACACAATATAAGTTAATATAAAGTAACATAACGTAACACAATATAATGTAATATAAAGTAACATAACGTAATGTAACACAATATAAGTTAATACAAAGTAACATAATGTAACGTAACACAATACAATGTAATATAAAGTAACATAACGTAATGTAACACAATATAAGTTAATATAAAGTAACATAACGTAATGTAACACAATACAATGTAATATAAAGTAACATAACGTAATGTAACACAATATAAGTTAATATAAAGTAACATAATGTAATGTAACACAATATAAGTTAATATAAAGTAACATAATGTAACGTAACACAATACAATGTAATTTAAAGTAACATAACGTAATGTAACACAATATAAGTTAATATAAAGTAACATAACGTAACGTAACACAATATAATGTAATATAAAGTAACATAACGTAATGTAACACAATATAAGTTAATACAAAGTAACATAATGTAATGTAACACAATATAATGTAATTTAAAGTAACATAACGTAATGTAACACAATACAATGTAATTTAAAGTAACATAACGTAATGTAACACAATATAAGTTAATATAAAGTAACATAACGTAATGTAACACAATATAAGTTAATATAAAGTAACATAACGTAACGTAACACAATATAAGTTAATATAAAGTAACATAACGTAATGTAACACAATATAAGTTAATACAAAGTAACATAATGTAACGTAACACAATACAATGTAATTTAAAGTAACATAACGTAATGTAACACAATACAATGTAATTTAAAGTAACATAACGTAACAGAGCACATGTTACACACGTGTGAATTGGAGGCAGCTGAAGGGCTTAACGACTTGTAGTAACACATCTGCCCAGGGGGTGGCGGGGTGCACTAACTCTTTTTCTAAGTCTCCTGCAGACCTTTCCTCAGCTCGGGACACAGCACTTCCGGTCCCGGCCCCGAGGATGTCATCACTTCCCCCAGACTCCCTTTAAAACCTCATTCCCTTCCTCTGGAGGGCAGTTCTGTTTTGGACTCTGTCTTGTAAACATTACTCGCTATCCAACCTTTTATTTTTGCAGCCAGGAACACATTATATGGGTGGCTGCTCCAAACCTTTGCAATGTCTGGTGTCCTTTCTTGTCACACACAATATAAGGTAATATAAAGTAACATAACGTAACGTTAACACAATATAAGGTAATATCTTCCTCATTCTTAGCATTTATCCCGTGCTGGCACAGGGTCCGCTTTTATGCTCATTAATCTCCACTTCTTTTGATCGATGGCGTCATAATTGGGGTGACGTTGGTGAGTCGCATGTCTTCTTTAAGTCAATCAAGCCACCATTTTCTTGGTCATCCACAAGACCGGAGTCTGTCTGGGCTGAGGTGGAGGGCCGTCTTGGCCACTGACAGTTCCCTGCTGTGCATGACATGGCCATACCAGCACAGGCAGGCCTCATGCATTTTCTCGCATTGACATGAGCGCGGGCATCGGGCAGGGTCACGCCATCGGCACAGACGAGGGAGTCGAGGTATTTGAACTGGAGGACTTCATTGAGGTCCAATATAAGGTAATATAAAGTAACATACTGTTATATGACATACCATGATATAATATAATGATGTAACATAACATACTGTAACATGACATGACATAAAGCAACAAAACACAACATGATATGACATGGCATGACATTACAACTAATAACATCAAATATAATCTACTCTATATATAAAATCCTAAACCTAAAAGTGCAACAATTTTGTGCAACGTTTTTATATCACGTTGTTTGTCACGCTTTAAATTGGACTTATTTTAAAACCTACATATATATGTTTGGTATCCGTCTTTTCAGAATTTATCGAACTTTAATGTGATGTTGCTAGATTTTCAGATTCTTATTCCGTTTTTAAATTATAAGCTAAAAAATATCAAGATCTCACGTCTTGCGATACCAGACTTTGTGCCAAGAGATTTAACCACCGGAAATAAAAGACAAAGAGTAGGACAGCTGCTGTACAGGCTTTTAAATGTTCATAGTGCTGCACGACATGGAGATCACACGGCACGGCAGCAGCAGCTGATCGAGCAAAGAGGAGGTAAAAAAACCTAATTGTTTCCCATTTTATCACCGTTTAAGAGGGGTTTTCGGAGGAGCGACTGCGTCTCCTTGGGGTGCATTCAGCCCCCCTCTCCACCACGCGAGCGGCAGAGAAGTGAAGTAGCTGGTGCGTAGTGCAGGCCATGGGGGTTGGCGAGCGGAGTGATCAGGGGGCAAGCCTCCTAGTAATGTAAGATAAAGTAACTCTGCACTCTGACCCCCAAAGGTCATGTGAAAAGACAATTTCCCCTCAAGCATTAATATCAAAATAAAAAAAACAAGTAACATGACATGACATAACATAACATAACGTTACATAACATAATTTAAAATGATGTAACATTGCGTAATATGATATGACATTACATAAAATAACCTAAAACGTAATAAAGTAACATGACATAACATAACGTTACATAACATAATTTAAAATGATGTAACATCACCTAATATGATATGACATTACATAAAATAACCTAAAACATAATTAAGTAACATGACATGACATAACATAACGTTACATAACATAATTTAAAATGATGTAACATCACCTAATATGATATGACGTTACATAAAATAACCTAAAACATAATTAAGTAACATGACATGACATGAGATAACGTTACATAACATAATTTAAAATGATGTAACATCACCTAATATGATATGACATTACATAAAATAACCTAAAACATAATAAAGTAACATGACATGACATGAGATAACGTTACATAACATAATTTAAAATGATGTAACATCGCGTAATATGATACGACATTACATAAAATAACCTAAAACATAATAAAGTAACATGACATGACATAACATAACGTTACATAACATAATTTAAAATGATGTAACATTGCATAATATGATATGACGTTACATAAAATAACCTAAAACATAATTAAGTAACATGACATGACATAACATAACGTTACATAACATAATTTAAAATGATGTAACATCACCTAATATGATATGACGTTACATAAAATAACCTAAAACATAATAAAGTAACATGACATGACATGAGATAACGTTATATAACATAATTTAAAATGATGTAACATTGCATAATATGATATGACGTTACATAAAATAACCTAAAACATAATAAAGTAACATGACATGACATGAGATAACGTTACATAACATAATTTAAAATGATGTAACATCACGTAATATGATATGACGTTACATAAAATAACCTAAAACATAATAAAGTAACATGACATGACATGAGATAACGTTACATAACATAATTTAAAATGATGTAACATCACCTAATATGATATGACATTACATAAAATAACCTAAAACATAATAAAGTAACATGACATGACATAACATAACGTTACATAACATAATTTAAAATGATGTAACATTGCATAATATGATATGACGTTACATAAAATAACCTAAAACATAATTAAGTAACATGACATGACATAACATAACGTTACATAACATAATTTAAAATGATGTAACATCACCTAATATGATATGACGTTACATAAAATAACCTAAAACATAATAAAGTAACATGACATGACATGAGATAACGTTACATAACATAATTTAAAATGATGTAACATCACGTAATATGATATGACATTACATAAAATAACCTAAAACATAATTAAGTAACATGACATGACATAACATAACGTTACATAACATAATTTAAAATGATGTAACATTGCATAATATGATATGACGTTACATAAAATAACCTAAAACATAATAAAGTAACACGACATGACATGAGATAACGTTACATAACATAATTTAAAATGATGTAACATCACCTAATATGATATGACGTTACATAAAATAACCTAAAACATAATTAAGTAACATGACATGACATAACATAACGTTACATAACATAATTTAAAATGATGTAACATCACCTAATATGATATGACGTTACATAAAATAACCTAAAACATAATAAAGTAACATGACATGACATGAGATAACGTTACATAACATAATTTAAAATGATGTAACATCACGTAATATGATATGACATTACATAAAATAACCTAAAACATAATTAAGTAACATGACATGACATAACATAACGTTACATAACATAATTTAAAATGATGTAACATTGCATAATATGATATGACGTTACATAAAATAACCTAAAACATAATAAAGTAACATGACATGACATGAGATAACGTTACATAACATAATTTAAAATGATGTAACATCACCTAATATGATATGACGTTACATAAAATAACCTAAAACATAATAAAGTAACATGACATGACATGAGATAACGTTACATAACATAATTTAAAATGATGTAACATCACCTAATATGATATGACATTACATAAAATAACCTAAAACATAATTAAGTAACATGACATGACATAACATAACGTTACATAACATAATTTAAAATGATGTAACATTGCATAATATGATATGACGTTACATAAAATAACCTAAAACATAATTAAGTAACATGACATGACATAACATAACGTTACATAACATAATTTAAAATGATGTAACATCACCTAATATGATATGACGTTACATAAAATAACCTAAAACATAATAAAGTAACATGACATGACATGAGATAACGTTACATAACATAATTTAAAATGATGTAACATCGCGTAATATGATACGACATTACATAAAATAACCTAAAACAAAATAAAGTAACATGACATGACAAGTTGAAGGACAACATGGGGGACATCATGCTCCCTCAGCTCTGTTCACAATGCACCAGCTCTCTTTCCTGTCCGAGGACATGTGGAAGTCACTAAGCGTTGTGCTGTGACAGCCTCCAATAACACAAGAGGCATGACGGTCGTGCGGATCGGACCCGACGTTCTACATTCTCATGTGCCAAAATAAAAAAATAAGAAACGTGCGCAAAGGAAAACCCACTTGTACTGTCCCAAATGTGACGTGGGGCTGAGCGCTGGTGACAAACACATCCAGTGAAGGACTGCCTCAGTACAGCAGGTGACACTCCACATGCCTTTCCCGCTGTACTTATGACGCCCTTTTGGTATTTACACATTTCTGTAACATTTTCAGAACAGCGTTTTTTTCCTCCTTTTTCTCATAACGCTAAAGAGTTTCGAGACCACAGCTACGAGGTTACATTAGTGTCACTATTTTTAATTGAATGCCAGGAGATGCTGGGCCAAGGAGCTGTAAGGTGCCAGTGCTCCCCCCCTTCTACAGGCACAACCGCCTCAGAAGACCAAAGAACAGAAGAAGAAGAAGAAACGCCTGCGATTCTCTTAATGTGGCTACGTCTGTATACTGTAATTGGCCCCGAAATTGTCGGCCCGCATGTGCTAAGTATGTCGAGGAGCACTAAACTCACCCTTAACTTCTTTTTTTATTCGTTGAAATTGAAAACGGGTCTCGACTAATTGCATTTACAAGATTTGCGGTTTGAGAATTAGACCTCAATTGGAGACAATTAGGGCCGCTCTATAAAATATATTGCCATACGGAACTGGTTAAAGGCTGGAGATCTGATACAGATCTCTAACACTCCTCGGACAGCGGGGGGCTTCCTGCCCTTTCAGCAACTCATCAATCAGGGAAGTGAAATTGTCTGATTTATGGGGGGATGCCGTCTCCACTTTTTAGGTTGCCTATTGCCTTTCATCTCGGCCCACATTGATTGCCCCTCTCTGCACTGCCCACTTGTGCCGTTTGACTCAGAGGGGTAGCCCGCCACCTTTTAAAGAGGGTCATTCTGACAGATTTGGGTTCCAAATTCTCAAGCTGACAGCAAGAATAAACTCCTAAGTCTTACTTTCTGAGCCCACCCTTCTTTATTTAGGGATGTAGGGAGCCAGGGGCTATGGTGGAGGACAAAACGAGGCTCCAACCATTTGTGGTGATACACCAGGCCTTAACTTGCACATTTCCTTTATGTTTTGATGTATCCTCGTATTACTCTTCTGGGTGCAGGTGCCACCTGATCGCCACACAGCTGACGTACCACACTCATTACCTAAAGCTTGCATGTGAATGCTCAGTGCCCACCCTGAGCTTGAGCTCACTCCATAACCATGGACCCTAATGTTCTTCACCACAGTGGCTCGACGAGTTTGTCAGGGTTGTGCCCGCAGGATGCCACGATGCAATCTGAGCTTTCAGACAGTCAAAGGTAGCCAACCTTCCTTAATGGAAGGAATTATTAAGGATAAGATTGAGCAACAGCTGGAAAGGACAGGCGTTATTAGGAACAGTCAGCATGGGTTCAGAAGAGGGAGGTCATGTTTTACTAACATGCTGGAATTCTATGAGGAGGCAACAAAAGGATACGATCAAAGTGGAGCTTATGATGTGATTTATCTGGACTTACAGAAAGCATTTGATAAGGTGCCACATGAGAGGTTGGGCATCAAATTAAAAGAGGTGGGAGTTCAGGGTGATGTTTGTAGATGGGTGCAGAATTGGCTCAGACACAGGAAGCAGAGGGTGATGGCGCGAGGAACCTCATCAGAACTGGCCGATGTTAAGAGTGGTGACCACCAGAGGTCAGTGCTGGGGCCGCTGCTATTTTTAATATATATAAATGACTTGGATAGGAATATAAGTAACAAGCTGGTTAAGTTTGCAGATGATACCAAGATAGGTGGATTAGCAGATAATTTAGAATCCGTTATATCATTATGGAAGGACTTGGATAGCATACAGGCTTGGGCAGATTTGTGGCAGATGAAATTTAATGTCAGTAAATGTAAAGTATTACACATAGAAAGTAAAAATGTTAGGTTTGAATACACAATGGGCGGTCAGAAAATCGAGAGTGCGCCTTATGAGAAGGATTTAGGAGTCATAGTGGACTCTAAGCTATCGACTGTCAGACAGTGTTCAGAAGTCATTAAGAAGGCTAACAGAATGTCAGGTTATATAGCACCTTGATGTGTGGAGGACAAGTCACAGGAGGTTCTGCTCAACCTTTATAACACACTGGTGAGACCTCATTTGGAGTACTGGGTGCAGTTTTGGTCTCCATGCTACAAAAAGGACATAACAGCACTGGAGAAGGTCCAGAGAAGAGCAACTAGGCTGAGTCCAGGGCTACAGGGGTTGAATTAGGAGGAAAGATTAAAAGAGCTGAGCCTTCAGGGGATGAAGAGGAGACCTGACTGAAGTGTTTAAAATGATGAAGGGAATTAGTCCAGTGGATCGAGACGGTGACTTTAAAATTAGTTCATCAAGAACACGGGGACACAGTTGGAAACTTGTTAAGGGTAAATTTCACACAAACATTAGGAAATTTTTCTTTACACAAAGAACGATAGACACTTGGAATAAGCGACCAAGTAGTGTGGTAGACAGTAAGACGTTGGGGACTTTCAAAACTCGACTTGATGTTTTTTTGGAAGAAATAAGTGGATAGGACTGGCAAGCTTTGTTGGGCTGAATGGCCTGTTCTCGTCCAGAGTGTTCTAATGTTCTGACTATCTAATGTTCTAACCGTCTAACTGATTTGTTTTATCAGCCGGTTGACTGCAACTTGGTGAGCCTCCTCATTTTCATGGTCTCTCTCGGTGTGGCCTGACGGAATGGGGAGTCATGATTGAGGTGCCAGTTAGCAGACTTGTCATAAAGCATCTAAATTCAGGATACAGAATTGCATTTTCTGTAACTGGAGGAGAAGAGAATAAGTAAATGGTGAGCTGAAGGAGGTGAATACGTATACACTCACCGGCCACTTTATTAGGTACACCTGCTCAAATATCTAATCAGCCAATCACAGGGCAGCAGCTCAATGCAGCGTCTTGATATTGCCGAGACCACCTACTGAAGTTCAAACTGAGCATCAGAATGGGGAAGAAAGGGGATTGAAGTAACGTGGCTTGGTCAGAAACTGCTTATCTACTGGAATTATCACACACAATCATCTGTGGGGTTTACAGAGAATGGTCCAAAAATGGGAAAATATCCAGTGAGAGGCAGATCTCAGGGCCTTGTGGATGCCAGAGGTCAGAGGAGAATGGCCAGACTGGTCTGAGCCGATAGAAAGGCAGCAGTAACTCAAATAAGCACTCATTACAACTGAGATGTGCAGAAGACCATTTTTGAGTCCACAACACATCAAACCTTGAAGCAGGTGGGCTACAGCAGCAGGAGACCACATCGGGTGCCATTCCTGTCAGCTAAGAACAGGCAATTGAGGTTACAATTCACCAAGATTGGACAACAGAAGACTGGAAAAACATTACCTGGTCTGATGAGTCTCGATTTCTGCTGTGACATTCAGATGGTGGGGTCAGAATTTGGCATCAACAACATGAAAGTGTGGATCCATCCTGCCTTGTATCAACAGTTCAGGCTGGTGCCAGTGGAGGTGTAATGGTGTTGGGGGGTATTTTCTTGGCACACTTTGGACCCTTTAGCACAAACTGAGCATCATTTAAATGTCACAGCCTACCTGAATACTGTATTGTTGCTGACCATTATGACCGCAGTGTACTCATCTACTGATGGCTCCTTCCAGCAGGATAACCCACCATGTCAAAAAGCTCAGATCATCTCAGACTGGTTTCTTGAACATGACAACAAGTTCACCAAATTCAAATGGCCTCCACAGTCATCAGATCTCAATCCTGTAGAGTATCTTTTGGGATGTTCAGCTGACAAATCTGCAGCAACTGTGTGATGCTATCATGTCAATATGGACCACAATCCTGGAGGAATGTCTCCAGCACCTTGCTGTCACTATGCCAGAACGAATTACAGCAGTTCTGAAGGCAAAAGGGGGTCCAACTCGGCAGTAGCATCCATCCATCCATCCATTTTCCAACCCGCTGAATCCGAACACAGGGTCACGGGGGTCTTCTGGAGTAAATCCCAGCCAACACAGGGCACAAGGCAGGAACCAATCCCGGGCAGGGTGCCAACCCACCGCAGGACACACACAAACACACCAAGCACACACTAGGGCCAATTTAGAATCGCCAGTCCACCTAACCTGCATGTCTTTGGACTGTGGGAGGAAACCGGAGCACCCGGAGGAAACCCACGCAGACACGGGGAGAACATGCAAACTCCATGCAGGGCGGACCCGGGAAGCGAACCCAGGTCCCCAGATCTCCCAACTGCGAGGCAGCACCGCTACCCACTGCGCCACCGTGCCGCCCTCGGCAGTAGCAAGGTGTACCTAATAAAGTGGCTGGTGAGTGTATGTGATCAATTAGGTGGCGTTTTATATTTGTACTTGTAATTAATTTAGACCAATATGTAGAGATCTATTTTATATTAAGCCCGTAAAACAACACAAACAAACAAAGGTTATTTCTCGTGCACTCATGAAACTGTTGCGCTCATGAGTTCTGTTTGTGTGTGCACGAGAAAGGTTTACACGCTCGTGAGATCTTTATGTGTGCGCACGAGAAAGGCTTGTTTGCTCGTGAGATCTTTATGCGTGCGCACGAGAAAGGTTTACACGCTCAGGAGATCATTATGTGTGCGCACGAGAAAGTTTTACACGCTCGTGAGATCGTCATGCGTGCGCACGAGAAAGGTTTACGCGCTCACGAGATCTTTATGCGTGCGCACGAGAATGGTTTACACGCTCAGGAGATCGTTATGTGTGCGCACGAGAAAGTTTTACACGCTCGTGAGATCGTCATGCGTGCGCACGAGAAAGGTTTACGCGCTCACGAGATCTTTATGCGTGCGCACGAGAAAGGCTTATTTGCTCGTGAGATCTTTATGCGTGCGCACGAGAAAGTTTTACACGCTCGTGAGATCGTTATGCGTGCGCACGAGAAAGGTTTACACGCTCTTGAGATCATTATGTGTGCGCACGAGAAAGGCTTATTTGCTCGTGAGATCTTTATGCGTGCGCACGAGAAAGGTTTACGCGCTCACGAGATCTTTATGTGTGCGCACGAGAAAGGTTTACACGCTCTTGAGATCTTTATGTGTGCGCACGAGAAAGGCTTGTTTGCTCGTGAGATCTTTATGCCTGCGCACGAGAAAGGTTTACACGCTCAGGAGATCGTTATGTGTGCGCACGAGAAAGTTTTACACGCTCGTGAGATCGTCATGCGTGCGCACGAGAAAGGTTTACGCGCTCACGAGATCTTTATGCGTGCGCACGAGAAAGGCTTATTTGCTCGTGAGATCTTTATGCGTGCGCACGAGAAAGTTTTACACGCTCGTGAGATCGTTATGCGTGCGCACGAGAAAGGTTTACGCGCTCACGAGATCTTTATGCGTGCGCACGACAACCGTTTACATGCTCACGAGATCTTTTTGGGTTCTCATGCGATCTTTATATGTGCGCACGCGATAGTGTTTCTGCGATGCACAGATCCCTTTAAGGGCTCCAAATATTTCCAGTAGCCTTGCTCTTCTTCCTCATCTTTAAGTGTTTTATTACATTGCCTAACGGAAAGTTAACATGGAATTCATAGGCCTTCATTTTAAACGGGGCCTTTTCCATTAAGGCGCTGTTTGTTTGCTCAACATCTGAACTTCGTTTCCGAATGTCATTTGACACGAATCTGCGGTGGGTTGGCACCCTGCCCGGGATTGGTTCCTGCCTTGTGTCCTGTGTTGCCTGGGATTGGCTCCAGCAGACCCCTGTGACCCTGTGTTCGGATTCAGCGGATTGGAAAATGGATGGATGGATTTGACACGAATTCTGAGTCCTAGAGGCTTGTTTTGCACAAAGGGTTACAACGACTGTGAAGACATGCAAGCAAAAAAAAAAAATCTCGTGAGAGCGCAAAACGTTCTCGTACGCACGAAATTTTTTTTTATTTTTTTTTGCTTTAGTTTTCACTTTGACATTAAAGACTTTTTTTTCTGTTGATCAGTGTCAGAAAAGCCAATTTAAATCCACTGGGATTCAATGTTACTGAACAATAAAATGTGAAAACTTCCGAGTGTTAATAGGCGCTGTACAGAATGTGTGCCATCCATGTATACTATTGTAATGCAGCCTGATGTTTCGAGTCACCTGGGGTCGAAGCATCTGTTAAATATTGGAACAATGGTCATTATTTAATGTTGCTCCGAGACCTCTGGAATGGGCCGTTATTGCTTTCGCTCTGGTAATTTGAGCTGCTGGCTCTCACAATACACTGAAACTCTCCTTTAAACTGAATTCAAAGAACAAGTGCGCTGGTTGACATAAAACCACGTTGTTTTTTTCAATCTGAGTGTAAAGGCTTAAGTTTTTTTTTTTTTACCCTTCTTGACAACACAATGAAAAGACTGAAAGGCAGAGTCACCTTTCCACTGCTTCAATGGTCCTCGGTATGAAAAAAAAGGGATGAGCCAGCATTCATGCTGCCATTAACCTCCGGGACGGCTCTCCACATACAAGAGTTAAGGGGTTGCACCATATGGATTTGGGAAGCTCCGCCCCTTCTTTTTTCATTTGTGTGTCAGAAGTGTATTGTCCTATTGTGCTGGGTTCAAATCCACATTCTATGCCAAAATGCAAAACGCTGACTTGATTGGCGGCTTTGCTGCGTTTTGGCTTACCGACGTGTCAGTATAGAAGGTGCTGGGTGGGTAACCAGGGTGCTTGGAACGGGAGTAGCTGAAAAGAGGAGGGCAGGGTGACTGCTGGCGAATGCCGCGGGTTCACCGACACATCAGATAAATCTGTAGCTTTACTGCCGCGGTCCTTTGATCTTTGACAAGCGTAATGGCCAAGTGACTTAATACAGTCAATCATTGATAAGATGGAGCAGATAGGGCAGGACCGAACTCCATTGAATGCCGCTTTATCGGACTCTCTGACTATTATTGAAAGCTTTTTCATTCATAAGGGGGAAGTGACAAGAGGAACAGGCAGCAGTCAGCAAGTCAGCGAAGGCCACGCAGGTGTCACCTTATCAAGAATTCAGATGCAGATGAACAGGAGGAGCTGGCAGTGAAGTGACTCTTCCATTCATTCAGCTGCTCACTGTTTTCTGATCACAAGGGGCTTTTTTCTTTCTGCTTATCACTAAGCTATCACTTCTTTGGTGGAATAAGATCGTCAACCCCTGAAACTCCCACTAAAAGGAAGAAATTGGCCGTCTCAGCTCTGAAATGTTGATAGATAGATAGATAGATAGATAGATATGAAAGGCACTATATAATACAAAGAAAAAGATTTGAAAGGCACTATATGATAGAAAGAAAGAAAGAAAGAAAGAAAGAAAGAAAGAAAGAAAGAAAGAAAGAAAGAAAAAAAGAAAAAGATATTAAAGGCACTATATGATAGACAGATATGAAAGGCACTATGTAATAGACAGAAAGAGAAAGAAAGAAAGAAAGATATAGATATGAAATGCACTACGTAATAGAAAGAAAGATTTGAAAGGCACTATATGATAGAAACAAAAAAGAAAGATATGGAAGGCACTATATGATAGATTGGTTTTAATTTTAGCATAGTAAGCAGGATTAGATAGCTAGATAGATAGATAGAACGTATTTCTCCCCACGGGGATATTTGTTTTTTTATAGAAAGATATGAAAGGCACTATATAATAGATAGATACAACTTATGTCTCCCCACAGGAATATTTGGTTTTTGAAAGAAAGAAAGAAAGAAAGAAAGAAAGAAAGAAAGAAAGAAAGAAAGATATGAAAGGCACTATATAATAGATAGATACAACTTATGTCTCCCCATGGGAATATTTGGTTTTTGAAAGAAAGAAAGAAAGAATGAAAGAAAGAAAGAAAGAAAGAAAGAAAGAAAGAAAGAAAGAAAGAAAGAAAGAAAGATATGAAAGGCACTATATAATAGATAGATAGATACAACTTATGTCTCCCCACAGGGATATTTGGTTTTTGAAAGAAAGAAAGAAAGAAAGAAAGAAAGATATGAAAGGCACTATATAATAGATAGATAGATAGATACAACTTATGTCTCCCCACAGGGATATTTGGTTTTTGAAAGAAAGAAAGAAAGAAAGAAAGAAAGAAAGAAAGAAAGAAAGAAAGATATGAAATGCACTATATACCAGATAGATAGATAGACATGAAAGGCACTATATACCAAATAGGTAGATAGATAGATAGACATGAAAGGCACTATATACCAAATAGGTAGATAGATAGATATGTGAAAGGCACTAAAATGATAGATAGATAGATATGTGAAAGGCACTATATAATAGATAACTTATTTCTCCCCATGGGGATATTTTGCTTTTTACAGACGCTCTTTAAATAAATGCATACAGTAAACAGATAGATGAATATATACACCAGAAGTCTTCTGATTTGATCACGTCAGTCCCAGTGAGGTGTTATGCAGATGTATTGCTGTTGGTACGAAGACCCCCCAGTCGCGTTTCTTGACACACGTCTGCTGAATGATTCACTGGCCAAATGTCTTCAATGTCAGTGTGTCACACAGAGGATGTGTAGCATTGTTCATAATGGCACTTGGTTTTGTATTAATTCTTTCCTCCTCTGCTACCTCCAGGGGGGTCCAGAGTGCATCCCATAACTGAGGTTGCCCTTTTAATCAGCTTGTTAATTTGGTGGTCCTCTCTTGAAGTGATATTTTGAGTCCAGAACACTACACTGGCCATCACAGAGTTGTAGAAGATGTTTAGGATGTCACTACTCACATTAAAGGAACGTTGTCACCCAAGGAAGGACAGTCTGCCCTGCCCTTCTTCTATAGTACCTCTATGTTAAATGACCAGCCCAACATGGCATTGATGTGGACCCCAAGTACTTGTAGAAATGGACCACCTTTACATCCCCTCCCTGAATAGTGACCAGACACAGAGGCTCAATATGTAGTTCCTTGGTTTTGCTGATGTTGAGTTACAGACAATTCTTTCTGGCCCAAGAAACAAACTCCTCCTCCTGACTCCTCTCCTTTGTCTTCTCCCCCTTATCGACAGACCCCGTAAGTGCAGAGTCATCGCAGAATTTCCTCAAGTTTCATGACCTAGTGTTCTATTTATAGGTGCACAGAGTGAAGGGAAACAGCACTTGTGGTGATCCAGCGTTACTCACGCAGTCCCTGAGTCTCACAATCTGGTGGTCTGCCCTGACAGACAGTTCATGATGTAAGACACCACAGGCCCATCCACCTGCATATTTCTGAGTTGACCCCTTAAAACAGGGGTGACTTGATGTTAGTGGCCCTGGAGAAATCAAAAAATGTAATCCTCTGCCAGCTTTTTCCAGCCTTGTGGAGCTGACAGATCATGGTGTCCTCCACTCCAATCTTAGTCCAACATCCAGACTGCAGATGGTCCAGGTGGTCTACCACAAGAGGACTCATGTAGTCCAGGCCCAGCTGCTCAAAGATCTTTATGATGTGAGACATAATTGGCGCTGGTCTGTAGTCCTGAGGTGATGAGACACCTGCCTTCTCTGGATCAGGATGTTTTCCACAGCAGCGTCCCTTTCTGGAGCCATGAGGACAAACTGACCAGGTGACATAGGACACCACAAAGAGGGGCAGCACAGGCCTTAAGAACTCCAGGACTGACTCCATCTGGTCCCATGGCTTTTCTTGTGTGTGGCTTCCTCACTTGTCTCAGTTTTATGGACATACCACACTGATGGTCAAAGGGTGGACTTGTCACTGGCCATTCCAGTAGAAGTGGTAGGAGTTGTTGATGTAAGTAGGGATGGTGTGGGAGGACTGGTCATTGGAAGAAGGTGGCAGTGTGAAGGAAAATCTATTAAAAAAATGTTTCAGGACGTTAGCTTGGTCCACATCCCCTTCTAGCACTTGAGCCCAGTAATGATGCCCGTCCCATTCCAGACATCTTTCATGTTACTCTGAATGAGTTTCTTTGCTATTTTAGCTCTGTAAGCTCCCTTTTCTTCACTCAGCTTGTTCTTAAGCACTCACTGGGCGTCCTTCACCGATGAGGGCTGCACTGATAAGGGGATGAGCAAAATTGTCTTCTGTTGTGTAGATGAGAGCCACCCCGGTGACCTGGGATTAGAAGGTCACTGTCCCTCTTGTGTGTCATAAAGGTGACTATAGAAGGTTGACATCAGGAAGGGCATCCAACCATAAAAGCTGCGGGCCCCCAATAATCCATTGTTCGGGGGCAGCCGACCAACCTGAGGGAACCCAGAAAAATGGCCTTGAAACCAGCAGAGAGAAAGTAAAGAGAGATTATAGAATGAGAAGAGCAACAGATGACACCTCTCACTGTTCACTCTGACCTAAACGTTCAGGAATCCTAGGTGCTAATGAAGGAATAAAGCATTTCTGGATGTTTCCTCCCTTCTAGTGTGTGAATTATGAGGGCTGTGATAGTGCTGTTAATGAGACGAGGAGGTCTGGGGGGGAGGGGGGGGGGTTGCCAGCCTGGAGATTTCCTCTCCGTTTCCCCTCTCACTCCCCCTTAAGCCATAACACAACCATTTTTATTTTTAAAAAAATCTGCAGACATCTGAATGTTTGCACCGCATTGTCTGTCACGCTGAATAAGATGGAGAAACCACAAATTAGGCTTTGAACTGCTCCAGTTCATAATACGTAGAGATGGCGCAAAACACATGTGCTGCATTAATCCACAGCTGAAGAAGCGATTTCTGAAAGTCACTCAAGCAGGCAAACTCAGTTTTCAAAGATACTTACTGACTGAACTTTAACCAATAAACTAACAACCTTTACTGTTTATAGTACCTTTATATATACTGAACCCTGCTGCAAAGAACTTTATAAGTACTGTACAGCATTATATATACTAACGGTACTACCCATCTAAGACGGGCTGCAATCTAAATAATTGATGTACAGTAGGCCTCAGCATTAAAATTTGCAGTGCACCATCTATTGGAATGCATTTTGTAATGCATGTAGTAATGAAACACATTGCATTCCAGCAGATGGCGCATCACATACACCTGAAGTAATAAAATGTATTGCATTTTTCATTCCAACAGATGGCGCATCACAAACTTGCATTACTACAAATATTTGTGATGTGCCACCTGTTGGAATGAGAAATGCAATGCATTCTGTTACTTCAGATGTGTATAATGCACCATCTGTTGGAATGCCAAATGCAATGCATGTGTCTCTGTTATAATATACTTGACCTGGGATTTGTAAAATCTGTTAATGTTTGTGATGCACCATCTGTTGGAATGACAAATGCAATGCATGTGTCTCTGTTATAATATACTTGACCTGGGATTTGTAAAATCTGTTAATGTTAGTGATGCACCATCTGTTGGAATGACAAATGCAATGCAAGTGTCTCTGTTATAATATACTCGACTTGAGATTTGTAAAATTTGTTAATGTTTGTGATTCACCATCTGTTGGAATGACAAATGCAATGCATATGTCTCCGTTACAGGGCACTTGTCATGGGATTTGTAAAATCTGTTAATGTTTGTGATGCACCATTAGTTGGAATGACAAATGCAATGCATATGTCTCTGTTACAGGGCACTTGTCATTGCATTTGTAAAATATATTAATGTTTGTGATGCACCATCTGTTGAAATGACAAATGTAATGCATATGTCTCTGTTACAGGGCACTTTTCATTGCATTTGTAAAATATATTAATGTTTGTGATGCACCATCTGTTGGAATGACAAAGGTAATGTATATGTCTCTGTTACAGGGCACTTGTCATTGCATTTGCAAAATATATTAATGTTTGTGATGCACCATTTGTTGGAATGACAAATGCAATGCATTTTATTAGTACAAATGTCTGTGATATCTGAAGTTTTGCTTGCTAAGTTGTTAAGTGATTTATTTAAGGAATCTGGCAGACAAAGATCTTTTTGGTACACTGAGCCACCTGACTGGTCATGAACAGGCAGAAGGGAACCAGAAAAAGTCAGAACACTCTCAGTGGTGACTGAATAAACACTACATTGGGATGGACTGAGAAATGTTGAATTTGCTTAGCTGGAGTAGGAAGAATAGTCTCTGCTGTGACAAATTGAAAATTGAGGTGATGGTCTTGTTCCACTTCAGAGGGTTTGTGATAGTGGTCCATAAAAATGTAAATGAAGCCCCCAGCCTGGCTACAGATATCCACAGTAGAAAAGCAGAAGAGAGCCTGTGGAAGTGAATCAACGCCCACCGTGGTGGATTGCAACCCCACATAATGTGGAGCCCCACGAAGATGTAAGATCTGCCAGCTGGATGGTGTATCACCTGTTAGGCCTCCACTCTTCTCTGGCTGGTGACCCATAGAAAATAATGGAGGACACATGGTGGACATACGATAGAGGCGAACAGAAACCCTCAGTGAAAAAAAAAGAGAGAGAGAGAGAGAGAAAGTCAGAGATTAAAAGAGCCCACTGTTCCACTCTTTTCCTCAAACACACATTTCTCCATTTCCATTTATCTTTTGAATATTGCTCTCTTTTAATTCTCTGTCTTGTTTGAAGGGATTTGCAGCAAAAATGATAATCTCAACTTTGAACATAAATCACACACGGAAGGCCTCATAGATGTCGGGCATTACTCATGATAATGCTTGATTGTGAGTCTGGCAGCACAAATGCCATAGGCTTATCTCCGAGAGACAGCTTTCCAGCAGCTCAGTCAAGGCCGGCCCGGTCACACTCACTAGGGTTAGCTCAGCCTGGTGACGGAATGAAGTCTACGACTTGTGAGGGTCTGGCAGGAGGGAAGGGCCGAGGTCACTCGAGAGCTGCGCCGGCTTCAGTCCAGAGTGGCAGGCAGCTGGGCGTCGCTCGTAAGAAAATAATGAACCGGTAATATATGACAAATTTTGTTTAATTCCTAAGGATTTCTCCGGTTAATGCTAGAATGATGGAGCTGTGTCAGCAGACATACCACCTGCATGTCAGAAGAGGTCATTCACCTGAAGCTAAGCATGTCTGGGCCGGGCCAGTACTTGGACAACCAGGAAAAGTTTGGGTTGCTGCTGGAAGAGGTGTTGGTGAGGTCAGCAGGGGTTGCTTACCCTGTAATCTGTGTGTGGATCCCAATGCAGTGACGGGGACACTGTGCTGTAAAAATGGTGGCGTCCTTTGGATGAGATGTAAAACTGAGGTCATTAAAGATCTCTGGACATCCTTCAAAAAGAGCAGGGTGTATATCGCGATGTCCAGGCTAAATTGTACACAATGACCTGCTCATTCCATCCCTCAAATCATCCCCTGTCTCTGACTGGCTAACTCCCTCTCTGCACTTCAGCTCCTAACAGATAATGTGTGGTGAGCTCACTGGCACAGAAATGGCTGCCGTCGCATCATCCAGGTGGATGCTGCACATTACTGGTGGTTGAAGTGGCTCTCCACTCACTGTGTAAAGTACTTTGAGTACCTTGAAAATCCCTATATAAATGTGACGAATCATTATTATTATTAGCTATGGTCCACTTTTCTTGAAATTATATGGACAGTACAAGCAAGATATAAGAATAAACTGGAAGTGCAATGGGGGATGGATGGATTTGTCTTCAGCACCTCAACACATCTATGGGTGATCTACTGCATATAAGTCACGTGTGGCTGAACAGCGTCCTCCTAGTAGATGAAATATATTGAGTATTGTGTTAAAGAAGATCATTTATTAGAGTACAGTAAAAAATTCAAACAAATCGCTGCAGCACATATAATGTACTGGGACAACATTTACTACTTAGAGTTGATTTTAGGCTTATAAATACCTATAATGAAACATTTAAATGGTCCACGGTCCTTGAGATTAACACCATAGATAGATAGATAGATAGATAGATTTTAATTTTGGCATAGACAGATAGATAGATAGTGTGGCAGGTGGTCAGCGTCCATGCCCAGCTGGGACACCCCTGCACATTATATTCAGGGGGAGCAGCCCTGGACACTGCAATACCTCCCCCTGGATGCTAGATGGCCACCCCCCCCCCCTGGGGTGGAGCAGTGCCTTGGGTTCCTGCAGGGCTCCCTGGGAATTGGAGTTGGGTGTAGCCCTGTTGGGTCCCGCAGGCACCGCCAGCGGGTGTTGTGTTTGGGACTCCTGGCCCCGTATGGGCAGCATGTTCGTCACACCCGGAAGTGCAGTTGGAACTCGGTGATCAAGCACCTGGAGCACTCCTGGGTGAACTATAAAAGGAGACAGCAACCACCACTCAGGGCCAGAATCAGGAGGGAGAGTTCGAGGTTGCCTGGGAGTGGTGGTGGTGCCAGAGGAAGGGTTGGTTGTTTGGTTAAGTGCTTGGGACTGTGTATTACCTGTGGGGTTCATGGGGAAGACGTGCCCCACAGGTGAAGAAAAATAAAAGTCTCTGTGTTTTTAACACATGCCTCTGTGTCAGTCTGTGCCAGGTCGGGCCCTATATAGCGGCTATTTCACAACAGATAGATAGATAGATAGATAGATAGATAGATAGATAGATAGATAGATAGATAGATAGATAGATAGATAGATAGATAGATAGATAGATAGATAGATAGATAGATAGATAATTTTTTTTTAAAAAATAAACTTTATTTAGCACAATAACAAAAACATGAACACAGCAGTAAAATGCAGTTAATAAACATGTTGCATTACTCCACTACTATTGCCCCGTACACTCCTTCTACTCCACACCTAATATTACAGAATTTCCATAATACATAAGTAATTCATCATTTGTTCATTATACCACTACTCCCTGTATATGCCTCCTAATCCACACATAAATATAAATCATTGTCCCTAATAAGTACACATTTCATAATCAGTTTACTCCCCCTGTACTCGTCTCCTACTCCGTACATCACACTCCATTATACACACAGTACTGTATTCCTCAGGACGTCTCCTGTTCTAGGCTTACAACCATCCAGTATGTAAATATTGTGAAGGACATTTGGAGAAATCACCACCCAGTCACCAACTTGTCCCTCTCAACAGAACATAAAACACCCCTAAGCCCCCATAAATCACAGAAGGTCTGCATGTCTCCAATGAGGTGGTGGTAAGTGAATTCCAACTTCAATCGGCACTTCACCAGTACTTTAAACATTAGGAGCACATCGGTGGTCTTTGAGGTTTTCTCTTTGTTCCTCCTGGTTTTGAGGATTGAGAGTTTTGCTTGGCCCAGAAGATAATTGCCCAGCACACACTTGTTTCTCTGTCTCAGAGTAGATAGATAGATAGATAGATAGATAGATAGATAGATAGATAGATAGATAGATAGATAGATAGATAGATAGATAGATAGATAGATAGCGTAGTTGGCAGGATTAGATAGATAGATAGATAGATAGATAGATAGATAGATAGATAGATAGATAGATAGATAGATAGATAGATAGATAGATAGATAGATAGATAGATAGATAGATAGATAGATAGATAGATTAGCGTAGTTGGCAGGATTAGATAGATAGATAGATAGATAGATAGATAGATAGATAGATAGATAGATAGATAGATAGATAGATAGATAGATAGATTAGCATAGTTGGCAGGATTACAAAGATAGATAGATAGATAGATAGATAGATAGATAGATAGATAGATAGATAGATAGATAGATAGATAGATAGATAGATAGATAGATAGATAGATAGATAGATAGATAGATAGATAGATAGATAGATAGATAGATAGATAATTTAGCGTAGTTGGCAGGATTTGATAGATAGATAGATAGATAGATAGATAGATAGATAGATAGATAGATAGATAGATAGATAGATAGATAGATAGATAGATAGATAGATAGATAGATAGATAGCGTAGCTGGCAGGATTACAAAGATAGATAGTTTAGCGTAAATAGCAGGACTACATTCATAGATAGATAGTTTAGTGTAGTTGGCAGGATTACATAGATAGATAGATAGATAGATAGATAGATAGATAGATAGATAGATAGATAGATAGATAGATAGATAGATAGATAGATAGATAGATAGATAGATAGATAGATAGATAGATAGATAGATAGATAGATAGATAGATAGATAGATAGATAGATAGATAGATAGATAGATAGATAGATAGATAGATTATGGCAAACCCAAGTTCCCCAAACACACATAAGAACTTCCAGCTTGCGAAGTCTTCCTCCGTCTGATGACAGGATTTCAGGTGGGAGTACAGTGTGTCAGATCTGCTCACTTTTTCCCCAGGTTTGTGGTTTGCATTTTAAAGAGTTAACATTTGGACAGAGCAGGTCCCACTCATGTCCACATATTGAATGTGCTGATAGAAGTTTGCTCTTTCCGATGTTCCCCTTCTCGAAGTCACCTGCATTTGAGGGTCAGAATGATTCCTCATTACTGTGTTGGTAACAGACGGAATCATTCCTGTCGCTGAGTTAATAAACATTCACGAGGATGATGTATTCTCCTGTTGTCTCCTTTCAGGCCGTCTGTTTCCTATAACGTCACACAACACAACATAGCAGCTTCTCACTGTTTTGTTCAACCTAATTAAACAAATATTCTTGTGGAGGTCTGATGAGGGGGGCCCTTTGGGTCAGATGTAGTGCAGCATGTTAGGGGTCTATGGTGGTACATGATTCTATTTAAAAGCAGTGTCACTCAGATTTGGTGGATGTGGGTTCGTGGCATTAAAAATCTGTACAGCTGTGGGATGTGCAATGGAGAAACAGGCTGACTTCCACTTCACATGTAAATGTGATCAGCTCAGCCATTCCTCATTAACACTGCATGAGTCAAGAAGGGAATAGAAAGTATTAAAGCGTCTGAGTAAGAGAGACCGAACTGATTAGAAACGGGAGAAATCAAGAGAGACGTTTGAAAACGAGCAAAGTGGAGAATTGGGAGTGTGAGCTGGTGTGGAGGACAGGAGGCGAGGTGGCTGGGAAGACTTGAGATGAGCGGGAGGACTGGGGTTCCGTTGAACATTTATGGGGAGCAGGAGTGACTGAGGGATTTGAGGATCATCTCATAGATGGGCATCCCAGCGTGTACCAGTTGAGGTGCCTGGAACGAGAGCCGATTGGCGGAGGGCCCCACTTGTCGACATCTCAGCCCCATTCGAAAACACAAGAAGGAGAGACGCACTGAGACCACCAGATTTTAACTCTGTGCCTTTTGTCGTGATTTTGTAACATATTTAATTATGGAAGAATTTCTTTGTTTTTTGATTTTATTTCCCACAAAGAGGGTCCTCTTTATGGCTTTGTTGGACACTCCCTGCACTACGCACTTTTTGCACCAACTTGCTGTTTGTGTCCATCTTTAGTATATGACTCTCAGAAGGTGCCCAGGCTGCAGGTGCCCTGGGCATCACATTAGGATGGCAGATCGGTGAGTCAACAGGGGTCACCACCGCACCCCTCTCCAAATCACATAAACTCCTTTCATTTGTTGGTCTACTCTCAAGACGCTCTGAGGTGCCTTAACCACACACGGAGAGCAGCCAAAGTTTTATCCTCAGACGCAGCAAACAGACGACACAAATCTGTCACTTCAGTGGGCACTCTGCTTGTGATCTCACTTGCCGACTTCACTTAACGCCACGCAAGCAGGGCAATAAAAAAGAGGGGGAGAAGAATGAGGAGGCCGTTTGGTACACTTGCTATCAAGTTACGATGAAGGAATTATGTGAGATTATAGTCTTCCTTCCATGACATCGCAGGGGGTGGAAGAAGAAACTGACCAGGTCCTCGGGGCAGACTGGACAGCTGCAGACTCAGCGGCGTCCTGGAAATTGCCAACATAAAGGCACCTGCTGTAGCCGTTCTTCAGGACTCGACGGGGGGGGGGGGGGGGGGGGGGGGGGGGGGGGGGGGGGGGGGGGGGGGGGGGGGGGGGAGTGTGTGGGATGATCAGCTAATGTGCCATTCCTGGGCTGTGTGAAAGCTTGTACACCCCCCCCCCCCCCCCCCCCGAAGCCCGGCCTAATGAGAAACCATTACAAATAATGAGAACATGAATTCCAGAGATAAGCCTCGGCGGCGGGGGCTAATAATACCGAGATGATGATGATGGTGATTGTCCTACCGCTGCAGGAAAGGTGGAGATGAAAATTGTGCATTTTCCCCCGTCTTTACATGTGAACTAATTGACCGAGGTATTCATTATCCTGCGCATGATTAATTTCAGCGTAACGCGGATATCATTTTGTCTTAACTGTGGGATTTGCCGAGGGAAATATGTTTTGGCAACTACAGCTATCTTGATAATGTTTAGAAAAGACATCACCAAGCATCCCATTGTAAACGGTCTCTAGATTGATGCCACGTTGTGATGTTTTGAGGTAAGCATGGCTCAGGCAGCCAGTCAGATGTTTGCTTCATCATGGACGTGCTTTACGTAGAGCAAAATACAATAAATAAAGACTAGAGAGTAACTCAAAGACGGCATGTGGAGAAGGACACGAGGCCCTCAATCCTGTCGTCCCAAAGACATTATTACAGGGTGCCAGCTGGGTGTGATGGCTAAACTAGAGACTGGCAGAACTGCCCACACCTGGCTCATCAAATTTCCCCTGAGAGGCAGGGGGTCTTGGTTCAGTATGAAGGGAACCCTGGAGGTCTGAATGTGATCCAGCATTGGGGGCTGATTTAACTGCTAAGCATTTGCTGTCGGTAATTGGGTGTACAGTAATCCCTCACTTATCGCGGGAGATAGGTTCCAAGGCCGACCGCGATAAGTGAATTTCCGCGAAGTAGGGACACCATATTTATTTAATTATTTAACGTGTATTTGGACGTTTTTCAACCCTCCCTGTATTGTTTACAACCCACCCTTTACTCTATTAATAACAGGGACAACTGCTAAGCAATATGAAATCGGTAGATAAGTTTACACTTACTGTATAGCGAAGTACACGCAGCTATATATGACGTGATGATGGTGATGAATATGATGACGATGAAGGTGATAATCCCCTGAATGCAGTAGCAAGAGCACGTTAATGCTGAATGAGTGAGATGAGACTTCCTGGTTAATGCAGCACTCCGTCGCTGAGCCAATCAGCAGCACACAGGAACTTAACTGCGTGCTCTGATTGGGTAGCTTCTCAGCCATCCGCCAATAGCATCTCTTGTATGAAATCAACTGGGCAAACCAACTGAGGAAGCAAATACCAGAAGTAAAGAGACCCATTGTCCGCAGAAACCCGCGAAGCAGCGAAAAATCCACGTTATATATTTAGATATGCTTACATATAAAATCTGCGATTTCGTGAACCCGCGAAAAGTGAACCGCGAAGTAGCGAGGGATTACTGTAATCTCATTCATAGCACAATAAGTCGAGGATTGATATGGAATATTAAAAACTTTCACGCATGCACTTCAGAGGGTCACCCGTCAAGCTCTTTCCAGGTGGGTAATACCACCCCAGGCCAACAGGGGGGCACTGTCACTAACTGTCTTGTTTTTTGTTCTTCCTTCAGAGGACAGAGAAACCGCCCAGTGAGGGCAACTGACTCCGCCCCTTAGTCGCTCAGTCAGAGCAGCACCTGCAGTATCTCACACTCACGATCGGGCAGCAGTTGAGCATCTGAAAATAAATACATAAATAAATAAATGAGATTGGTGCGATTAACTCAACCGGAGCACATACAGATAAGTGGCAAGAATATTAAAAACGTTCACGCATGCACTTCAGGGGGTCACCCTCCAAATTCTTCCCAGGTATGTAATACTACCCTGGGCATATAGGGGGCGCTGTCACTAACTGTCTTGTCTTTTGTTCTTCCTCCACAGCTCAGAGTACCCGCCCAGTGAGGGCAACTGACTCCGCCCCTTCCAGTTCCTGGACTATAAAAGGGCGACATTCCTAGAAGGAGGCGTCACCTCTCTCCAGAGTGACCAGCACTGAGGAGCTCCATAATCTTTAGATGGCAGACAAGAAAGCCATAAGTGTACCAGCCACATTATTCAGGTGGCCAGAGTTTTTTGTTTCCTTTTACGCCCATTGAGGGTTTATTTTTTGTTTGGACTGTTAAGTAAACAGTGATGGCCAGGTTGGCGCCCCCAAATTTAGTTTTGTTTGAGACTGTTATTCCCTCACATGACCACAAAACAAAAACAAAAGTGAACCGATAAATAAATAAATACACATGCAGGTACAAATAGAACACAATTTGTATAATTAGTCACTCAGTCAGAGCAGCACCTGCAGTATCTTGTGCTCACGATCGGACAGCAGTTCTTCATCTTCTTCTTCTTTTGGTTGCTACCATGGTGGTTGCCACAGCGAATCATCTTCTTCCATACCTTTCTGTCCTCTCCATCTTGCTCTGTTACACCCATCACCTGCATGTCCTCTCTCACCACATCCATACACCTTCCTCTTTTCCTTTTTCCTGGCAGCTCTTTCCTTAACATTCTTCTCCCAATATACCCAGCATCTCTCCTCTGCACATGTCCAATATCAAGCAGTTCCATCCATCCATCATCCAACCCGCTATATCCTAACTACAGGGTCGCGGGGATCTGCTGGAGCCAATCCCAGTCAACACAGAGTGCAAGGCAGGAAACAAACCCCAGGCAGGGCGCCAGCCCACCGCAGGGCACACACCCACACACCAAGCATACACTAGGGACAATTTAGAATCACCAATGCACCTAACTTGCATGTCTTTGGACTGTAGGAGGAAACCCACGCAGACATGGGGAGAACATGCAAACTCCACGCAGGGAAGATCCGGGAAGCGAACCCAGGTCTCCTAACTGAGAGGCAGCAGCGCTACCCACTGCGCCACTGTGCTGCCCAAACCAAGCAGTTGACCATCTGAAAATAAATACATAAATAAATAGGATTGGTACAATTAACTCAACTGGAGCACATACAGAGGTGGCAAGAATATTAAAAATGTTCACGCATGAACTTCAGAGGGTCACTTTCCAAGTTCTTCCCAGGTAGGTAATAACACTCTGGGCATATAGGGGGCGCTGCCACTAACTGTCTTGTCTTTTGTTTTTCCTCCACAGTACAGAGAAACCGCCCATTGAGGGCAACTGACTCCGCCCCTTCTGGTTCCTGGGCTATAAAAGGGCAACCACCTATAAGGAGGCGTCACTTCTCTCCAGAGCGACCAGCGCTGAGGAGCTCCATAATCTTTAGACAGCCATAACTGTACCAGTAACATTATTCTGGTGGCCACAGTTTCCTTTTAGGCCCATCGAGGGTTTTGTTTTTTTGTTCAGAGTGTTAAATAAACTGGGCTGGCCGGGTTGGTGCCCCCAAATGTTTGAGGCTGTTATTTGCTTGGATGACCACAAAATGAGAAAAAGTTGAACCAATAAATACATAAATAAGCAGGTAGAAATATAACACAATTCTTATAATTAGTCACTCAGTCTGAGCAGCACCTGCAGCATCTCACACTCACGATCAGGCAACAGTTAACCATCTGAAAATAAATACAAAAATAAATAAGATTGGTGCAATTGACTCGACCAGAGAACATACACAGGTGGCAAGAAGTAAACAGCAGAGCCCTTGTGAGACCACAGATCAAACGTCTGTGGACACTAGGGGGCGTACCAGGAACCCAAACCCCCAGAAACAATTGTACCACAACAGCCCAAGTTCCATTAACGTGCTTTTAATTTAAACAATACCTTCAGCACAACTCCTTCTCTTCTTTCACTACAGCTCCACATCCAGCACCAACTCCCCCGGAAGTCGAGTGGAGGGCTCACTTTAAACTCCAGACCCCAGGAGTACCACTGGTGTTTAATCTATTGGCACTTCCAGAACCCGACATCGCAAGCCCCTGGGACCACGACTCCCATTGCTGCCCTGGGGGCATCCATACAGGGGCTCGACCAGACACCATCCAGTGTATGTTCTACCCATAGCAGGCAGTCACCTTCTATCCCAACGTTCCAGGTACCCAAGCCCAAATCAGAGTGTCCTCAAGAGGTTTCTCGGATGCCAACCCTCGTGTATCTGCTGCCACAGCATTTTCCTGTGCCTGTGTCCTGGCATGGCAGGGAGAATATCACCAATCCCCAGCTGTCCTTTGTTTCCCATGGCCTCCTCAGCAGGCAAGGTGAGGGTTGGTCCCACACACATCCTAATCTTGTACCGTGAATACACCAGGCGGGCAGGTAGGGGGTCCTCTTAATGTACCCACTAACACTGACATGTTAGTCAACGTTAATCAAGCATTTCCAAATAAATGCGAATAATAAATCTGTACAAGCGTTAAGGCAATAGACGTGTCATTTACGGTCAGCTAAATTAAGGTTACATTCATATTGCGGCTACCTGAGAGTAAATACGCAACATCATACAGATATGTGAACATTTCCGTGATAAGTCTACTGCCATAAAACTGAAGCACGTCAGTGTATGCCCGCCATCATCAGAGCTGCTCTTCTGTTCTGGGCTCTATGAAGCGTCTCCTTCAGAGAAAAAGTTTCAATTAGTCTTCTGGTTCTAATAGCTGTGGGAAATGCAGCAGAGTGCAAATGCCCACCATGATGCTTTTTTACCAGATGATTCGTGCGCAAAGGTTTCAATGTGTGCACACGTGTAGACCATCTGTCTACACACCATACCCCAGTTTTCAAAAAGTATTACAATTGTACTAAAAAAGATGCTAAGATTTGCATTGGGTGTGACGAAGATGGATAGGATTAGAAAGGAGGACATTAGAGGGTCAGCTCAGGTTGGACGATTGGGAGACAAAGTCAGAGAGGCGAGATTGCGTTGGTTTGGACATGTGCAGAGGAGAGATGCTGGGTATATTGGGAGAAGGATGCTAAGGATAGAGCTGCCAGGCAAGAGGAAGGCCTGAGAGAAGGTTTATGGATGTGGTGATAGAGGACATGCAGGTGATGGGTGTCACAGAACAAGATGGAGAGGACAGGAAGATGTGGAAGAAGATGATCTTCTGTGGCAACCCCTAATGGGAGCAGCCGAAAAGAACAAGATTAAAAATCAAAAACTGTCATTCATAGAAGTATTCAGACCCTTAATTCAGTACTTTTTAGAAGCCCCCTGGGCAGCTTCGCATCTTCTTGGTAGGCCTCTACCAACTTTGCCCACCTGTGTTTGGGAAGTTTATCCCATTCTTCCTTGCATTTCCACTTAAGTTCAACTAGATTGGAAAACTGTCGTCTGTGGGTCTCACCACAGATGTTCTGTTGGGTTTAAGACTGGGATTCAATTGGGACACTCTAGGACAGTCACACATTTGTTCTCAAGTCACTCCAGCATTTTGTAGGCTGAATGCTACAAGCTGAAAGGTGATTCGTTACCCGAGTCCGAGGTGGCAGGTTTTCTTCAAGGACCTCTCGGTATTTGGCCACATTCGCCCTTCACTCACTTTTGACCAGTCTCCCTGTCCCTGCACCCCCATAGTATGATGCTGCCACCACCATTCTTCACCGTAGGGATGGTGTTAGGCAGCTGATGAGCAGAGCCTGGTCTTCACCAGACATAATACTTGGAGTTCAATCCAAAGACCTCGATTTTTGTCTCATCAGACCAGAGAATCTTTTACCGCAGCTCTCGGAGTTCTTTACAAACCTTTAACTTCTGTCCAACCAGTCTGCAATAAATACCTGACTGACGGAGAGCTACTGAGGTGGTTATCCTCCAGACACGTTCACATTACAGTTAGATACACCGGTCGCTTGTACTGCACTTAAGAACATGAACCATCAAGGTGGGCAAATCTGACCTGAGCAACGTAGCCTTACTAGTCGACTATGTGGTACTTCATTAAAAGCCTTCTGAAAATGGAGATAAATAAAATCACCTGCACCTCTCTGATCACATTCTTTTGTGGCTTCCGCACAGAATTCCAGCATACTGGTGGCTCTTTAATGGTTGATCGTATGGAAAATATTCAGTGTGTCACATTTTTTAAAAAGTGTACTGCACTCCCCGGTGGTAACGTGAACGACAGGCCTAATTAGAACTGACTTTACTGGTGGGCTATGGATTACATGCGTTACGCAGATTTGAAAAAGAACACAGGTAAGTGTGAAGAGGCTTAATGGAAAAATATTTCTTGTTTACCGTCAAAACAAAATCGGGAGTGGTCTTCCCAAGACTTTCTCTTATACTTGATATGGGGATGGCTATTTGAGGAGTAAACTGTAAGACAGTGATTATATTTTTATATCATGTACATTAAAGAACCATCAACAACAGATCAAGTCAAATTAATAATATATTGAACAATTGTTATAAAAGTAAAGTTGAATAAATCGGACTCTGCAGCTGCATGAATAAAAGAAGTGCCACCTCCGGTTAGCGGAAATAGCTCAAAAATTGATAGAAATCTACGTTTTGTACCTAATACTTGTACGCAAAATTTAGTTGAGCTAGGCATACTCAAGTTTTTGTGTTTACGCACACACATACACAGACAAAATTCCAAAAATGGTATTTTCGGACTCAGGGAGGTCTAAAACATCGAGATTCATCAAAATCTCGAGGTCGAATTTTTGGACGATTACAATACTTTGTATACAAGAAAGTAAAAAAAAAAAAAAACCTATAAAACCTGCCGAAAAAAATACTTGAGTGAGTTTTGTGTTCTGCCCGTTGTGAAATGAATGACTGGACACACAACAAAGGTTTGGGGAAAAGAGAGAGGTTTAGTGCAACACACCGCCCCCTCCGGCTTGGCGTGGAATTGGCGTTTTCTGGTCCCTTCGGTTGATTCCCAAGTGCACGTGTGTGACACAGTGAAATAAATTTTAGTGTCAGTTTCACAGAAATGTATCTGTTTCACTCATCACTAGTCAAAGGCTAATAACCTCAGGAGATGATAGTGTAATTGCTGTTGTCCGGAAACAGCGGTCGAGATCAAATGTGTGAGTGGAAATGGTGATATATTAACTTGTCCCTGTGACAATGCGGGTTCTGCTCCAATGCTCTCATCCACTGTTCGGGAGCCCTTGAACCCAACACCGTCGATAGATATAACCGAGAAGACCTAGACAGTGAGGCAACATAGCAAAGGGGATGGTGCAAAGTGCAAAAAGTGCTTTTATTTAAATCAAACAACACAGCAAAGTCCACAAAGTGCAATAGTGCAGTGTCCAAAATCTTCATTCAATAAATAAATAATCCATAAAAACAGAACGTGGAGATTTAAAACAAAACAAATAATCCTTTAAAAGCCGAGGTTAAAATGTTACTGGAAGCAGTCTTTAAAAAACAATGACAAGCCCAGTGCTTCTCTTACATTAGCGTCTCACCTGCTTCTCCCGTTAGGGCCCTACAGCAGGCGAGACGCTCTCTCTGCAGCTGACCTCTCTCGCTCACTCCAGTCTGGAGGCTTCCCGATTCTAGCTTCGGTCTCGCTGTCATCCCAGACCGGGACTTAGCTTCTCCCCCAACAGCCAGGACTCCCTGAAGATTATAAAAACTAAGTCATCCGACTCCCGCTGTCTTCCACGGTGAGTCCTCTTCCTCACTAGTCACTCCCACTCTTCTCCAAATGCGCAGCGGGAGTGACTACCATCAACTGCCCTAGGTGTTAACTACACACCTCACTAGGGCCCACAGTCCAGCTGCAATCGAGCCTGCTCTTGCTCGTGCTCCTTCATGCTCTCGCGCTCTCTCTCTCACTGGCTTTCTCCTGTCCCGTGCACTCCAGCAACCTCCGTCTTTCGTCCTTTCATCCTTTTTATTCGTTCCCTTCTAACCGTCTCGGGCTTCTCTATATAATGGACGTGGCAGCTGTGGCAATCAACAGTTCCCGGGTACAATTACGCTGCGGACTGTCCCTCACCTGTGCACTCAGGTGAGAAACGCCCGCAGCACGAATCCACCCGGAAACCGCTTCAGCCACACTACCACGCCCCCTTGTAACGCCGCGAGCGTTGTGATTATTTATTTAAAACAACTGGCCTTTGCTGGGAGAGCTGTGGACCCACAACACCACAGTCCCTCAATGACCGACTGAATGTGAACGTGAGCAGTGGCATGAGTGGTGCTCCCTAATATGCTCTACAGTTACTGGTTAGGTGGGTCTATTGAGTGGATGGTGCGGAAGGCAAATAAGGAAGTGGAGAACCAGACAAAAGTCGGGGTGCCAACCGAGTCAAGCTGTCCAGAAAAGAGAACGAAAATGAGCATGTGGTGGCGCAAGCCTCTTAAGCCTCAACGGCTTCTCAAAATACTACGCTCTATCAGTCAGGTCTGGGTCTGGCAGCTCGTTCACGCGGGTCATAGTTTCTCCAACTGAGATGCCATTTTTCCAGAAGCCCTCTGCAAGTTCATCCATTGTCTGTGAGGTTTTCGCTCTACAGTAGTCGTGTCCTCCTCAACCTTGAGTTAGATAAGAAGGCTACAAATAAGGTTATCTTTCATTTGAGCTGAGGACATTTACAGTAAATGGCTGTGTGGGTGCCCTGTGGCAGACTGGCAACCCATCCCATCTTCTAGCTGACGCCCTACATTCACTTCTACCTTCTGGCATAAAGGCTGCCTCTTAAACCTCAACGGCTTCTCAAAATGCTCCTCTCTATCGGGCAGGTCTGGGTCTGGCAGTTCATTCACGCAGGTCGTGGTTCCTCCAACTGAGCTGCCATTTTTCTGGAAGACCCTCTGGAGGGGTGTGGCTTAATTAAGTGTGGGGGGCGTGACTGGGGTTATCTCCTTGGGTGGAGCAAAGGAGGAGAAAAGAGATGATACAGTCAGCAATGGCACCCCCTCTTGTCCCGAGCCTGGAAAGTGCTCCTCAGACGTCCATGCACGACAATGGACTGATTTTCAACTAAAACCTACCAAGCCTAGCTTTTAGGTGTTTTGAAATTTGCGCAAAAGTCAATTTAAGAGTCCAAATGCATAAAATTCTGGCCTCCAAGTACAGGAGCCTGATGAGAAATATTTGGAAAGATATTTGCATAATTTGCTTGAATTTCCCCTTGGGATTAATAAAGTATCTATCTATCTATCTATCTATCTATCTATCTATCTATCTATCTATCTATCTATCTATCTATCTATCTATCTATCTATCTATCTATCTATCTATCTATCTATCTATCTATCTATCTATCTATCTAAATAACAATACATTTTATGTATATAGTGCCTTTCACATCTATCTATCTATCTATCTATCTATCTATCTATCTATCTATCTATCTATCTATCTATCTATCTATCTATCTATCTATCTATCTATCTATCTATCTATCTATCTATCTATTATATAGTGCCTTTCATTTCTATCTATCTATCTATCTATCTATCTATCTATCTATCTATCTATCTATCTATCTATCTATCTATCTATCTATCTATCTATCTATCTATCTATCTATCTATCTATCTATCTATCTATCTATCTATCTATCTATCTATCTACACACATTGCCCAGCTTTTGTATATTTGAATAGCTCCTTATGTCTATTATATACCTGCTAAATATAAATTAAATACGGGCACGGTTACGTTAATGTTGGGGGCGCTCAAGCAGCACCCGTAAATGTCCCGCTAGCTCATTCAGTCCAATGAAAATGCTAAAAAAGAAACAAATTCATTAAAGCCTGACTTTTCCCAAGAGGAGTCTTGTTTTTCCTTCTTGTTCATCGTGGAGACATTTCAAACGCTTAGCAGCTGTAAAAGTTAAAAATCTAGAGAACCTTGGGGAAGAATTTCTGGAGCGCTATCTCTTTGGATAAGGATTTGGTTTGAGGATCTAATTAACGCTCCAATCTGGATACGGGAAAATCTGTTTATGAGGTCGTAATTATGCATTAAACTGCTAACTCATTAGCATCACGTTGAGCCGTTTGCTCTGTTCCAGCTGCTGATAAGTCAATTAAGATTTTTTTCTTCCGCGGTTTTGGGAGGTGAATAATTCCAATTTCTATAAATTCCTAACAGACGGTGATTATTAAAACTGAGATCAACCGATGTGGTTGAGGTTATGGCGTAAATGTAAAATTATTTTAATATATCAATTTGAAAGTGGGTCTGGGGCTCTGCTGCGTATTGATGCCCACCTTCCTACAAGTCCTGCTCGTCAAATCAGAAATTGCTGCATGAATGAACTCATACTGCAGATTTAGAAGCATTCGGACCCCTTCACTTCTTGAACACTTTACTGTGTTGTTTATTTCAGTTTAATTGCTTCCATTTACCATTTTAGACCATCAGTCTACACACTATAACCCAGTTTTTGAAAAGAATTACAATTGTATTAAAAATCAAAAACTGACATTCATAGAAGTATTCAGACCCTTAATTCAATACTTTGTAGAAGCCTCCCTGGCAGCTTTGTGTCTTCTTGGTAGGCCTCTATCAGCTTTGCACACCTGGGTTTGGGCAGTTTATCATATTCTTCCTTGCAGATCCATTTAAGTTCCACTCGATTAGATGGGAAGGGTCGGGAATCTACAATTTGCAAGTCTTTCTACAGATGTTCAGATGGGTTTGAGACTGGACTTCAGTTGGGCCACTCAAGGACAGTCACACATTTATCCCCAAGCCACTCCAGTATTGGCTGTATGCTGCAGGCTGAAAGTTGAGTCATTACCTGAGCCTGAGGTGGCATGAACTCTGAAGCAGGTTTTCTTCAAGGAGCTCTCTGTATTTGGCTGTCCCTGCACTCCCATAGTATGATGCTGCCACCACCATTCTTCACCATAGGGATAATACTAGGCAGCTGATGAGCAGTGCCCGGTCTTCACCAGATCCAGAACTTGGAGTTCTGTCCAAAGAGCTCAATGTTTGTCTCATCAGACCAGAGAATCTTTTGCCGCAAGCTCTCGGAGTTCTTTACAAACCTTTTATTTCTGTCCAACCAGTCTGTAATAAATATCTGATTGATGGGGAGCTACTAAGGTGCTTACCCTATCTCAACACAGGACTTCTGAAGCTCTGTTACAGTGACCACTGGCCCCCTGACCAAGGCCATGCCTACTCGGTTACTCTGTTTGTCTATATGGCCAAATCTAGTCCTGTTGGTACCAAATTTCTTATATTTCACAATTACTGAGGTCATGCTGCTCCTTGGAAGCTTTAGAAATGGTTTGATCCTCTTTCCCTGATCTGTGCCTCATCTCGACTTGAGCACAAATGTCTGCAGAGAGTTCTTTGGACTTCATGACTGGGTTTTTCTCCTGACATGCAGTGAGAATTGTTGCACCTTCTATACACGGGTGTGTGCATCTATGTAAATGAGGTCTGCTCAATTGAGATTGTCACACGTGGACTACAGTCAAGTTCTGGACACATCTCAAGGAGAAGGAAAGCAAAAAGGAGGCACCTGAACACAACTTGGAGAGCCACAGCGAAGAGTCGGATTATGTATAATAAGGAGAGAGTTCACTCTTTGAGTTTTTAATAAATTTGCATATCTATCTGTATCACATATCTAACATAATATAGTGTCTCTATCTATCTATCTATCTATCTATCTATCTATCTATCTATCTATCTATCTATCTATCTATCTATCTATCTATCTATCTATCTATCTATCTATCTATCTATCTATCTATCTATCTATCTATCTATCTATCTATCTATCTATCTATCTAATCCTGCCAACTACGCCAAATTATTTTATTCTATCTATTTGTCTATCTACGAGAGATGTTCAAAATGTTTCCAAACTTTTATATTTTTGTTAGAAACAGGGAAGGCAGAAGGAGTAGTAATTGGGCATTTAAATGTCAGTATGACGCTGGGAGATTTGTACTGTAAATGAAAATGACTATAGTAGAAAAGTAAGGAAATTTGTTTTTGAAATTCTTAATAAACAGAGTTAAAACAAAGTGCGGAAACTTTTTGAACGTCCTTCGTATCTATCTATCTATCTATCTATCTATCTATCTATCTATCTATCTATCTATCTATCTATCTATCTATCTATCTATCTATCTATCTATCTATCTATCTATCTATCTATTGTGAGAGGTAGTTGAACACCATCAGACAGACACCGGCACCACCATAAAACACATGGTTTTATTTACAAATGTCCCCAACACCATCCCGCACACAGTGCTCTCGCACCATTCACACTCACATGGGCCTTCAAACATCTATGGGCCGCCTTTCTTCCTCTCACTGGAGCTTCGTCCTCCTCCAGCACCCGACTCTGGCTCCCCGACTGTAGGAAGGTGGCCCCTTTAATATTCACCCGGAAGTACTCCAGGTGCTCATTGATGTCCTTCCGGCGGCACTTCCTGGTGTGGCAGAAGTGCCGCATGAGCACCTCGAGGCACTCCGGGCGTCCCTGAAAGACCCTTCATCAACCCTCCCGGGCTCTATGAGGCTCAGGGCGCCCCCTGGCGGAGGCCACGGGCCCCAATGGGTTTAAGCCTCCATGCTCCGTCCCTGTGGTCCCCACACTATCCAGGGCAGTTGCCCCCTCATGGCCCGGGGAACATATAGACCGCCTCCCAGTCCTTCCAGGTGTCCCGGCTGGATCTGACCCCCAGCCTCCTGCCACTATCTATCTATCTATCTATCTATCTATCTATCTATCTATCTATCTATCTATCTATCTATCTATCTATCTATCTATCTATCTATCTATCTATCTATCTATCTATCTATCTATCTATCTATCTATCTATCTATCTATCTATCTATCTATCTATCATGTCCATGATTCTTGCTTTGCACATTCATTTGTTGAGAGTTTGGTTTGATTCCTGCTTAACAAACTTTAGCGTGTCTCTGTTCTACGTCTCCTCTACTTTTCCTTACAAAAAATCTCTGAATCAGAACAGTAAATCAAAGAATGTGATGTCAAAATGGCTAACTCGTCAGCAGCTACAGCTTAAATAACCAGCTACACACTTGGGTGGCCCTGCCTTCTTAGGCTCCAGATACAGGAGACAGCGGAAAAAAAGAAGGAAAACTGATTCATACAATCACAATATGATCCAACATTGAAAGATAGTCAATAAATAACAGCACAGTAAACAAACAACCATCAGAACAACCAAACACAGAATTAGGAGCAGAATACAGAAAATAGTATTTGAAAACCAACAAAAATTAAAGAAAAAAACAAACAGAAATAATCCTGACTGAAGCATGACACAGCTAAAGGTCTGCACTTTATATTCTTATTCCTCGTGTTAGAATTTGTTGACCTCTTCTTGTTTGGTTCGTTTTGTGTTCTCCAAATTGTAAATGTGTGAGTTTTTGTTTTCTGGTCATTGCCTTTGTTAAAGGGTGCGATTTCAGAATGTCGACAGATTCCTGCTCTCTGCTGCTCGTCGTGTTCAGGATCTCTCTGTTTTCTCAGTGCGCTCTGATGTGAATGTTGTGCCGCTCTTATCTGGAAGCAGAATTCCACATCCATTAGCGCTCATTAAAATCTGGACAGCTGCAAAATACTCAAGGTCATGTGAGGAAGGGAAAAAATGAGTTCTTCCTTGGATGAAATAATTAGTGGCATGTTTTTCGAAATATCTACATGAAAAAAAAATGTTGCCATTCTTTTGGCTAAATTTATTCTTCCTTTGACTTTTTGAAAGAAAGCAAATTAAAAAGGTAAAAGAATTTCCATGAAGTTCTCGCTAGCTTTTATCTGCTCTGACACAACTCATTTGCACTCAGCTTTAATTGTCACTTACTATTTGTTATGCTGCTGACATTTAAAATAAGACGATCTCTTTAATTATTGATCTGTCTATCCATTTTATGAACCTGCTTTTTCCATTACCGGGTCACAGAGAGCACACAGAGGGCAGACGGAGAGCACAGGGCACGCCAAATTGATTTGGAGTTAGGTGGCCACTTGGGCCTCTGGTGACTTCCATTAAGACCTAAACTATTGTGGCATCAGCCTGCTTCCCATTGCAGGAGGTCTCAGGGACAGACCAGCCGAGAAGAACAGAAATCCACATCCGAATTGGTCAAGCAGCTGCAGCATTTGCTTCCCTGAAGTGGCATCTGTGGAAACGAACCGACATCTCGACCAAGGCTGAAGTTCGCCTATTCTGGACTCTGATTCTGCCAATCCTCCTGTATGAATCAGAGACTTGGATCCTACACAGATCAGATTTAAAGAAGCTCAAGGTCTTCCGAATGGGATATCTGTGCAAGATTCTACGTGTCTCTCTATGAGATCATATCCGAAATGAAGAAAATCAACACTGGTGAGAAGAATCATCAATCACTGACCAATCACAGTGATCACAGATCAAGAAGCGACGACTACACTAGATTGGCCACGTGTGCCGAATGAACCACAATCGACCTGTGCGCAACCTCCTCTGGCGAAATTGACCCACCCAGTGGAAAGTCCAACAATCAGCACCAAAGAAAACCTGGATCAAGCAGGCCGAAAAAGACGTGAGGAATCGTAGACTTAACATCGAGGAGGCCAGAAACACCATAGACCATGGACCGCCGGGCATAACAACACATCATGAGCAAAATCTGACAATCATTGGCACCCACAGCAGTGTAGGGATCAAAGAAGAAGAAGAAGATCTATCTATCTATCTATCTATCTATCTATCTATCTATCTATCTATCTATCTATCTATCTATCTATCTATCTATCTATCTATCTATCTATCTATCTATCTATCTATCTATCTATCTATCTATGTAATCCTGCCAACTACGCTATCTATCTATCTATCTATCTATCTATCTATCTATCTATCTATCTATCTATCTATCTATCTATCTATCTATCTATCTATCTATCTATCTATCTATCTATCTATCTATCTATCTATCTATCTATCTATCTATCTATCTAATCCTGCCAACTACTCTATCTATCTATCTATCTATCTATCTATCTATCTATCTATCTATCTATCTATCTATCTATCTATCTATCTATCTATCTATCTATCTATCTATCTATCTATCTATCTATCTATCTATCTATCTATCTGTGAACATGCTAGTCAGAGTGTCTGAGTGATGCCATCATTATCACTGATGCCGCAGTCCTTCACGGTCCTTATTTACTATCCTAGCAGTGTCTTTGTGGATTTTGCATGTTCTTCCCGTGTCTGTGAGGTTTTTACTGTAGTTGTGTCCTCCTCAACCCTGAATTAGATAAGAAGGTTACAAATAAGGTTATCTTTCATTTGAGCTGTGGACCTTGACAGTAAATGGCTGGGATACACGGCTGTGTGGGTGCCCTGTGGCAGACTGGCACCCCATCCCGTCTTCTAGCTTACACTCACTTCTACCAGGATGGGGCGTCCCCCCCACTTCCACCTTACAACTGGATTATGTGGATTCGGAAAATGAATGAAAGGATGGAGTTTACAGTTTGTTTCAATTTCTACCACTAGAGGGCATGCAAGCACCAAGTCTTCTGAGTGTTTTAGGTAATTAGACGGCTTTAAATAGGATTATACACACACACACACACACAAAGAAGAAGACATAACCCACGATAAGATAGGATTATTTATCCCCAAAGTTTTATTTTATTTATTTCTTTTAATTAGCAGCAATTTCTTTCTCAGCTCGAAGTTGATTTTTTTTTCTATCTAAATAAAACACATGCCAGACAAAATGAAAAAAATGAACAGTAAATTATTTGTGCAAACGGAGATGATACAGAGCTGGGTGTTTTAATATTAGAGCCCTGCAGAAGAACCTTTGTCTAAAATGCACATCTCAACATTCCGTTTCGAGGAGCCAGTAAATGGCATCCAACTGTGAAATCCTTCCATCCATTCATCTTTCCCACTTACTTATCCACTTCAGGATCACGGGGGATATTTTGAAATCTGGAGCCTACAAACTCTTGAAAGACAGGCCCTCATTATGTCAGTCTGAAGTGGTCGGTGTGACTTTTTGCGTTCCTGGGATCAAACGTGGCTCCGTCATCGGCAGCTTATAGGCGTCTGTTAGCTGCTAAGATTGGACGTTTCGGGCCTCGTTCATCACCGTTGACTTTACTCGTAACAGATTCCGCTTCTCAATGCCGACTATTTCAGTCCATGGCCGCCTCCTCCACAGCCTTGTGTACTTAGCCTTCAACATCTGTGTTCCTGCACGTTTCCTCCCTAGCTGTCTCTCTTCAGCACTCCTTATTATCCGCCTTTCATGTTTCATAGCTGGACGAAAGCCTTGCGATGTCAGCTTTCGAATATGTCAACTTCCAGATAAAATTTCTCAAGACTCCTCCACACCACTCTGTTCTCCACTTTAGCACAGTTCAGGGTCAGTGGACTGCTAGGAAGAATAATGACACCCAAGTTTGGCTACGGTGAAGCAACACGTTGTGTATTCAGTTAAGTACGGCTTGAGAAATATCCGAGGACGCGATTACAGCAGAAATAAAGGCAATTCTCTTCTGTGAGCTGAATTGCCTCTCGGACTCTGCTGCTTAAAGCAGGAAGCACAATGGAAACAACCCTTGCATCCATTTTTGTTTTCTCCCCGCAGCCCTCCACTGCCATTTACTGTAAGTGCAGTGACCTCTCATTTCTTCTTGGCGTTTTGTGATGAATGAAGATGAGCCACCTACTGATGAACATTAAATGGAGATGGAGTGTTAGTGTTAGATGTGAACATGGTGGGCGACCTTATACGGTGGACACTTTTCAGATTTCCTCACTCAAAAACCCGTGATGACAAAGTGAAAATATATTTTCAGAAAGTTGGCAAATGGACTAAAAATCAAAAACTGGAATCTCTCCTTCATAGAATTATTCAGGCCCTTCTCCAAATTGTGGTTGGCGTCATCCTGTTTGCTTTAATTCTCCTTAAGATGTTTCTACAACTTGATTGGAGTCCACCTCTGGCAAACTGATTTGACTGGATATTGTGCAGAAAGGCTGATTTGTAAATGGGTATCGATGGTCCCACATCATTGACAGCGTTATACACCACCATGACACATACTTCTTCTCTCCTTTCTCTGTTGCCTCCACTTCTCTCCCAGTGAGCTTTGTCCACCTCTGACTCTCCAGATGGAATGAGGTGACACTTTTTATAGCTCCCAGACCTTAGAAGTGCAGCACCTCATGTCTCGGGAACTGTTCAGGTGCCCCCTGGCGGGTTCAGCCTCTAAGCTCCAAACCCGTGGCCTCGCTGCAAGCCAGGGGGGTTGCACTCTAGTGTTCCAGGGGAGATATTGCCTTAAATATGATCACTGCCCTGGCATTCCATCCGCCACAGTGTGTATAGATGGTCCCATATTAATTGCAAATGTGTGTTGATGGTCACACATCATAGACAGATGTGTAAATGTTTATCAATAGCCATCATAGACAAATGAGTGATTGTGTATCGATGGTCCCACACCATAGACAGATGTGTGAGTGTGTATCGATGGTCCCACATCATAGACAGATGTGTAAACGTTATCAATAGTCTCACATCAATTGTAAACGTGTATCGATAGTCTAACATCATAGACAGACGTGTAAATGTTTATCGATAGTCATCATAGACAAATGTGTAAGTGTATATCGATGGTCCCACATGATAGACAGATGAGTAATTGTGTATCGATAGTCCCACATCATAGACATACAGCACTGTGCAAAAGTTTTAGGCAGGTGTGAAAAAATGCTGTAAACAAAGAATGCTTTCAGAAATGGAAGTGTTAATCATTTATTTTCATCAATCAACAAAATGCAGTGAATGAACAAAAGAGAAATCTAAATCAAATCAATATTTGGTGTGACCACCCTTTGGCTTCAAAACAGCATCAATTCTTCTAGGTACACTTGCACACAGTTTTTGAAGGAACTCAGCTGGTAGGTTGCTCCAAAAATCTTGGAGAACTAACCACAGATCTTCTGTGGATGTAGGCTTCCTCACATCCTTCTGTCTCTTTATGTAATCCCAGACACACTCGATGATGTTGAGATCAGAGCTCTGTGGGGGCCATACCATCACTTCCAGGACTTCTTGTTCTTCTTTACGCTGAAGATAGTTCTTAATGACTTTGGCTGTATGTTTGGGGTCGTTGTCCTGCTGCAGAATAAATTTGGGGCCAATCATATGCCTCCCTGATGGTATTGCATGATGGGATAAGTATCTGCCTGTATTTCTCAGCATTGAGAACACCATTAATCCTGACCAAATCTCCAACTCCATTTGCAGAAATGCAGCCCCAAACATTCAAGGAACCTCCACCATGCTTCAATGTAGCCTGCAGACACTCATTATTGTACCGCTCTCCAGCCCTTCGACGAACAAACTGCCTTCTGCTACAGCCAAATATTTCAAATTTTGACTCATCAGTCCAGAGCACCTGCTGCCATTTTTGTGCACCCCAGTTCCTATGTTTTCGTACATACTTGAGTCGCTTGGCATTGTTTCCACGTCGGAGGTATGGCTTTTTGGCTGCAACTCTTCCATGAAGACCACTTCTGGCCAGACTTCTCCGGACAGTAGATGGGTGTACATGGGTCCCACTGGTTTCTGCCAGTTTTGAGCTGATGGCACTGCTGGATATCTTCCAATTTCGAAGGGTAATAAGCTTGATGTGTCTTTCATCTGCTGCACTAAGTTTCCTTGGCCGACCACTGCGTCTACGATACTCAAAGTTGCCCGTTTCTTTGTGCTTCTTCAAAAGAGCTTGAACAGCACATCTTGAAACCCCAGTCTGCTTTGAAATCTTTGTCTGGGAGAGACCTTGCTGATGCAGTTTAACTACCTTGTGTCTTGTTGTTGTGCTCAATCTTGCCGTGACATGAAACTGTCTTCCACAACCTCACCTTGGTAGCAGAGTTTGGCTGTTCCTCACCCAGTTTTAAGCTTCCTACACAGCTGTTTCTGTTTCAGTTAATGACTGTGTTTCAACCTACGTGTGACATTGATGATCATTAGCACCTGTTTGGTAGAATTGGTTGATCAGACACCTGACTAGAATCCTACAAAATCCCTGACTTTGTGCAAGTGGACCTTTAAGAATTGATGCTGGTTTGAAGGCAAAAGGTAGTAACACCAAATATTGATTTCATTTACATTTTTCTTTTGTTCGCTCACTTTGCATTTTGTAAATTGATAACAATAAACAATCATTATTTATATTTCTGAAAGCATTCTTTGTTTACAGCATTTTTTCACACCTGCCTAAGACTTTTGCACAGTACTGTAAGTGTAAACGTTTATTGATGGTCACACATCATAGACAGACGTGTAAACCTGTATCAATGGTCCCAATTCATATACAGATATATGATAGTCTATCGATGGTCCGACATCATAGACAGACATGCAAACTTGTATCGATGATCCCGCATCATAGACAGATGTGTAAATGTTTATCGATGGTCTCACATCAATTGTAAACGTGTATCGATGGTCCAAATTCATAGACAAATGTGTGAACGTGTATCGATGGTCCCAATTCATAGGCAAATGTGAAAACCTGTATGGATGGTCCCACATCATAGACAGATGTGTAAACATTTATCAATGGTCCCAATTCATTGACAGATGTGTAAACATGTATCAATGGTCCCACAATTCATAGACACATGTGTGATTGTGTATCGATGGTCCCACAATTCACATGACAGAAACCAAGCCATGGAGTACAAGGAACTCCCTGTAGACCTTGGTGATCAAATTGTGGTGAAGCACAGATTAGAGAAAGAGCATAAAGCTATTTGGAAAGCTTTGAGTGTTCCCAGAGGTACCGTGTCCTCAATAATTGTGAAATGGAAGATGTCTGGAACCACCAGGACTCTTCCTAGAGATGGCCATATAGCCAAACTGAGTAAAATGAGCAAGAAGAAGTTTGGTCAGGGAGGTGATCGAGAACACAGTGATCACTCTAACAGAGCTTCAGAAGTCCTCTGCTGAGATGAGAGAACCGGTCAGAAGGACGACCATCTCAGCAGCAATCCATCACGCAAACTTTTATTGTAGATAGGCTAACTCACATTTGGAGTTGGTCAAATTCCATGTAAAGGACTGAGAGTATCAGATTCCTTGGTCTGAGGTATCAAAAATTGAACTCTTTGGTCAGAACTTCAAGCATTATTGTATGTCTGCTCATCAGCTGCCTAATACTGTCCCTCCTGTGAATCATGGTGATGGCCGCATCATGCTATGTTGGTGCAGGGAAAGGGAGACTGGTCAGAATTGAGCAAAGGATGAGTGCAGCCAAACACAGAGAGGTCCTGCTCCAGAGTGCACCCCACCTCAGACTGGGCCGATGATTTACCTTTCAGCATGACAATGACATGAAGAGCATAGAGGCAACACCATGCTGGAGTGGCCACAGGAGACGTCATTGACAGCCCTTGAGTGGTCCAGTCTTACACCCTGCAGAACATCCATGGAGAGGCCTGACGATGGCAGTTCACAGACACTTCCTATTCATTCTAATGGAGTTTGAGAGGATCTGCCAGGAAGACTGGGATAAACTGCTCAAATCCCAGTGGGCAAAGCTTGGAAAGTCTCACCAAGAAGTTTTAAAACTAGAATTTCACTTATAACAAGAACTGAATTATGGGTCTGAACACTTAAATGAATGAATGAGAGATTTCAGGTTTTGGTTTTTCTTTTTGTAAATAGATTAGGAAACCTTTCTGAAGGACAGTTTCACTTTGTCATCATGGGTTACTGAGTGTCGATTGATGGGCTAAGATAGCAACTGTATCCATTTAAAATTAAATCTACAAATACGCTAAAGTGTGCAGAAAGTGAAGCGGGCTGAAGACTTGTTCAAACCACAGTGAATGTCCGTCAACAAAATCAGCGGTCCACACACATCCTCCTCCTCCTCTTCCAGACCAGACCTGAATCTTAACAGAACATGAAATGTGCACAACAGGAGTTAATCTGCAGTGTTGTAAGAACCAATGCCAACTTCTAATCTGCAGTGCCTTCAACAGACTGTCAGCCTTCCATATATATATATACTAGGGGGCTCCACCCCCTGCTCACTTAGCTTGCCAACCCCTGGGCGGTGCCACTTCGTGGCTCTGCCACTCGCGTATGGGGAAGTGGATGTACGATAACTATTTTACATAATAGTGAGTAATTAACCATAGTAAAAAATAGCAAAACATAATAAATTGAAAGAAAATTATGTTTCATGTTGCGTTAGAGGTATTCATTGTGTAACCTGGGTCAGGTTTCAAAAGGAATATATATAACTTGCTAGTTTTGTGTAAATAAAGTTTATTGAAGTTGAGTATATATGTAGGTGTCCTCGGATTGGTTGGGGGGGAGACGGCCATTGTAAGCTAGTTAAACAAGAGATGTAAGATAGTTCGGAAGAGTCGCGGTACGAAGAGGAGAAGACGGGAGTGGTGAGAGAGAAAGAAAAAGAAAAGAGGGCTTCAGGCAAAACGCCGAGACCAGAAGAAAGAAAGTTTCAGGCAAAACGGCGAGACCAGAAGAAAGAGAGTTTTAGGCAACCCGCCGAAACAAGACGGAGAAAGAACTAGAAAGAGAGTCGCTGTTGAGGCAGCACGCCGAAGCAAGACTGACAGAACGAAAGAGGAAGTTGTAGTTGAGGCAGCACGCCGAAGAAAGACGGACTGAAAGAGAAAAGAGAATCGCAGTTGAAGCAAAACGCCGATGCAAGACAGAGAGAAAGAAAGAAGGACTAAATGTAGCAAGCGGATAAAACAAAAAGAAGAGTTGTTGGATAAAGAGAAAGACAGCAGGCAGGACACAAGTGCAGAAATGGTGATCAGTGAGTAAAGAGAGTGGTTGAGAAAGAAGGAGAAGGAAGAATATACAAAACAAGGTCGGTGTGTTTTTTTTTTGTTTATTTGTTTTAAAGTGGCTTGAGTAAATTCTCAAGTGAAGGGGCCAGTTTCTGTTTTGTTTGTTTGGCCACTACGCACCCGAGCTACGTTTGGGGCCCCCCAACGGATTGAGTAATATTCATTGACTGTGGAAATATGTCCGGGTGAGCTCACCAGTAGTGTCGGGACCAATATACTGTATATATATCGGGTTATAAATAAGTTACTGCTTGTGTTTTATGTATAGTGTATATATTGTAAATGATCAATTTAAAAAAAAACTGTTTCACTTTCAATTTAGTAAAGAGAGTTTTGTTTATATATTTGAGTAACTGATTTGATTATTGATTATAAGGTTGAAGGTGGGTGATAGTGTACCTTCCCACAATAGAGGTGGTGACACCATTATAAAAGAGCTCAGGACCTTGCATACCGATAACGGAAGGGTGTTGCAAGGGGGTTACAATTGCGTAATACGTTTTCATTCTGTTTAGCTTTAAAATTAACACGCAAATACTTTTCTGACTTACACTTTTACTGTAAAACATCTTTAAAAATAATATTTGGAATGAACTTTTTGTCAATATCGTATTGAATTTTGATTGAATGTTTGGAGTTACATCGTGACAATGCAATTTATAACTTCCCGTGAGTGAATATCGTTTCTTTCTCTCTAATAAATAAACCGACTTTTTCGAATGTTTGTCCCTGTGATTTGTTAATTGTCATAGCAAAAGCTATTCTAACGGGAAGCTGTAAACGTTTTAATACAAATGGCATAGCAAGATCTCCTTTGGTGTCTAAAGTTTTCCAATGTTTTTCTAATGTCGCCTGTTAAAATTTTACATCTCAGAATTGTTCGATCAATTTTGAATACAACTAATCTTGTCCTGTTGCATAGCTCATCACTGAGTCATAAATTATGCAATAACATTACGATACATCTTTCTTTCAGCAGTTATTCTGTTAACCTCTTGGTTTGGTTCTTTACTCAAATGTGGGGCCTTCTATAGAGAGGTGTGTGCCTTTCCCAATTACATCCATTCACTGGACTTTAAATAAGGGTTGGAAACGTCTCAACGATGATCAATACAACAACAAGCCATGGATTACAAGTGACATCAAGGGCCTTTTGAACCAAAAGAAAAGGGCTTTTAAAAGTGGTGATCAGCATGAGCTCAAGCACGTGCAAAAGGAACTCCAAGTCCAGCTCAGGGCGGCGAAGGAGCAGTTCAGGAGAAAGCTGGAGCAGAAGTTGCAGAATAACAGCATGAAGGAAGTGTGGGATGGGATGAAGATCATCACTGGCTGCAGCTCGAAGCGGGGTGCCACCATCAAGAGAGACATGAAGAGAGCAAACCAAATGAACAACTTCTTTAACAGGTTTGACCACCCTAACCCACTCTCACTCTCACTTCGGAGTATTGCACCCTCCACACATCCTTCTGCTGATACCAGCATAGGAGAGACATCCCCACCCATAATTACAACAGCGCAGGTGAGCACAGAGCTGAGGAGACTTCGTGCCAGCAAAGCAACGGGTCCAGATGGAGTATCGGCACGACTGCTGAAGGTCTGTACATCGGAGCTGGGGGGTCCTCTACAGCGCATCTTTAACCTGAGCCTGGAACAGGGGAGAGTCCCGAGGCTTTGGAAAACATCTTGCATCACCCCAGTCCCAAAGGTATCACGTCCTGGTGAGCTGAATGACTTTCAGCCTGTTGCTCTGACATCACATGTGATGAAGACCATGGAGAGGCTGCTGCTTCACCACCTTAGGCCACAGGTTCAATACGCCCTCGACCCTCTGCAGTTTGCATATCAGGAGAAGGTGGGAGTGGAGGATGCCATCATCTATATGCTACACCGATCCCTCTCCCACTTGGACAGAGTCAGTGGTGCAGTAAGAATTATGTTTCTAGACTTTTCTAGCGCCTTCAACAACATCCAACCTCTGCTCCTTCGGGACAAGCTGACAGAGATGGGAGTAGATTCATACCTGGTGGCATGGATCGTGGACTATCTTAAAGACAGACCTCAGTATGTGCATCTTGGGAACTACATGTCTGACATTGTGGTCAGTAGCACAGGAGCACCACAGGGGACTGTACTTTCTCCGGTCCTGTTCAGCCTATATACATCGGACTTCCAATACAACTTGGAGTCCTGCCACATGCAAAAGTTCACTGATGACACTGCTATCGTGGGCTGCATCAGGAGTGGGCTGGAGGAGGAGTATAGGAACCTCATCAAGGACTTTGTTAAATGGTGCGACTCAAACCACCTACAACTGAACACCAGCAAAACCAAGGAGCTGGTGGAGGATTTTAGGAGGACCAGACCCCTCATGGACCCCGTGATCATCAGAGGTGACTGTGTGCAGAGGGTGCAGACCTATAAATACCTGGGAGTGCAGCTGGATGATAAATTAGACTGGACTGCCAATACTGATGCTCTGTATAAGAAAGGACAGAGCCGACTATACTTCCTTAGAAGGCTGCCGTCCTTCAACATCTGCAATAAGATGCTGCAGATGTTCTATCAGACGGTTGTGGTGAGTGCCCTCTTCTATGTGGTGGTGTGCTGGGGAGGCAGCATTAAGAAGAGGGATGCCTCACGCCTGGACAAACTGGTTAATTTTAAATTTCAACTTTTAATACCTTTGCAAAAGTCCTGTGTCACGCAGCCGTGTCTGGGAACCGTCTTCCTGACTCTGAGAAGGTAAGCAATACCACCCTAGAAGGAGAGCAGGCGTTGATGCTAACCTTATCTTGCTTAAGAAAAAAGCACCCGAGAAGGGAGACTGGCACTGCCCACCAACTGAGAAACTCCACCACTTCTGATTTACTGAATATAAACCTGGCTTGGATGGACCATTCCAGAGGACTGAGCTCCTTCTGCGAACCACTGCCAGAAAATTGGATGAATTAGTGCTTTTTTTTTTTTTTTTTTTTTTTGAGCTATTTGTGTCCGTCTTTTCAGTTTGTTATTAAAAGGGGATACCAGGGTGATACCCCCAACCTTTTTTGGCTTGTCAGAGTCATCTGCCTGCCCGGTCACTTCCTACACTTTTTGCTTTGTCCTTCTGGGTTATTGTTGTTTCATGAGGGGAAGAAAATAAGTTTAAATGATTTTAGCACAAGGCTGCAGGATAACAAAATGTAAAAAATAAAAAGTGGAGGGGTCTGAATCCTTTACTGTCACAAGTGCGTGCATGGGAAACAGCTTAGATAGATAGATAGATAGATAGATAGATAGATAGATAGATAGATAGATAGATAGATAGATAGATAGATAGATAGATAGATAGATAGATAGATAGATAGATAGATAGATAGATAGATAGATAGATAGATAGATAGATAGATACTTTATTAATCCCAAGGGGAAATTCACATACTCCAGCAGCAGAATACTGATACAAAAAACAATATTAAATTAAAGAGTAATAAAATTGCAGATAAAAACAGACAATAACTTTGAATAATGTTAACGTTTACCCCCCCTGGTGGAATTGAAGAGTCGCAAAATCGCTTAATGGGCTGTAATTCTCCTCCGAGACATGAGGTGGCACTGCATAATAATGATCGCTCTTCTCATCCGTCAGCAGAAAGAAAGATTAACGCCATCCCATCTCTGATGTCACTTCCGGGATCAGTACACCTGGGCCCGCCTCTTCCTCCCAGAATGCCTCATGAACTGAGGAACGGCCATTTTGTTCAGTCTTCCTGAGACAGAAGTCAGGCTGGAAGCATGCACTGATACAGCACATTGCCAATATTAGTATAGCAGGTCTGCGGCATCAAAAAAATTTGGCCAGTTTTTAAAACCAGAAAGCTGTGTTAGTCTCCGTGGGGAGTTAATGGGGTAGTTGGGGCGAGACGCACCTGCACGTGCAGGTGCGATCATTCTCAATTGCTTCATCGGCTTCCTACGGGGTGTGATTAAGGTGCTGCGCCCACAGAGACACATATGTACAGGCCGGCACCAGGGGAAAGTGGGGGGAAAGATTTGAAAGAATGGATCAGAAGATGGAGGTTAAAAGATGTGAAAGGTAGTCAAGGGCAGACGATCCGGACACCTGCATGGAGAAAAGTTATCCATGAGGGAGCGCAGCGTGAGGCGCTCTAGGGGCTGGTTCGCCCCACTGAATAATCATGTAGAGTGGGGCGAGCAGGATAGAAGACCTCCCAATGGATCCGAGGGGCGACCGTGTGAGCGCAAAGAAAGACGGGAGGTGTGCTGACCTCGGACGGTCTGGCGTGGAGGCAGCCAAGATGGGGGTCGGCAGAAAGGAGTCCATGCTGCAGAGTCTCCTCCGGCAACACGAGTGATGGGTGAGCCAGGGGGAGACAGAAGGAGGTGAGCTGCGATCTCATTTTTTTTAACCTCTTTTTTTACGGATTTATTTATTATGGATTTTATCCCCACTTTTCACTGGTTTTATGAATTTATTTGTGTACTTTTTTTTGTTGTTGTTGAGAACACTGCACAGTGGACACTTTTGGTTTTCAATAAAAGCACTCGAGCCCTTTCTCCACCATCCCCTGGCTTCAATGAGATTTGTCCTCATTTGTCAGCTCATATCAGTCAGAACTATCGACGGTGTTGGTTCAACAGACTCCCATATGGGAAGAGGGAGTCTGGAGGGGACCGGCATCATCAGAGCCAAACCCACCAAACCACCTCAGAATCCCAAATTAGGACCTGAGTGCAGTCGTGCAACAGGTGACAGACTAATTTTTTTTGCACTGCTACCACACGCAGGGCCGGATTAAAACGAAATTGGGCCTGATGCTGCAGCGCAAAAAAGGCCTATTTTTTCTCGCATCATTGGTGCATGTGCATTCGACACTCACTCGTCTGTTTTCATCTGGGCCTATTTCAGGAATGGGCCTAATGCTGCAGCATCAATAGCATCCACCTTAATCCGGCCCTGACCACACGCGTGTTTTACGCGGGGTTGGTGGCAAAGTGCCCAGGCGCCGTTCTCTTTGTCCAGTAGTTCTCTTTTCACAATACAAAGATGGTGCGGATTTAGCAAACGTTCCAAATTTTAGGAGCTTTGGAAGACAAGACCTTGTGAGAGATTAGTGCCTGGTCAATTTTTAGGCATATTACATAGAAACAAATTTGGTTTTGAATTTTTTTTTGGTTTAGACTACAATTCAAGTTTTCATTTTTGATAAGTGATATCTGCATTAAAGACCTGACAGTGACTTGACGATCCTCTTGCCTTATCTCTTTTGTACACCTCTATTTCACCACTCTCTGAGTGGACGGCCCTTTCTTTCCACCGTGAACATGACAAATTTTCTTTAAGCCATCAGCCAAAAGGATCAAAGAGTAAAAGGCCCGTCACAATACAAATATTAATGACATTACAAGACAGAGATGTCACACACAATCATTATTTTAATATATATGACACTGCTTTAAGGAAAGCCAGTTCAACATCGCCTGTGTTGTGCCAGCACCTTTATCAGGAAACTTCAAGAACTGCGACCATCTGTTTTGTGATATATGGGAAGGCCAAAACCATAAAACACCCTCTCAGAGCACAAGCACTAATTAGACTGAATTTATGTCTTTATTATTTAATATTTATATCATAAAACTCCAGGGTCAAACAGAATAGGAGCAGAGTACATGCACAAGGACAAATTAGGACAAAGTGTTATGTATTGGTTCAAAGTTATGTGCATTTTTTTTGTTTTGTTTTATTGTTGTTTTTTTGCTGTTACTTTTCCTGCCTTTATGCTATTTTTATTGGTTTCATTTGTAATTCTTGTGACTCTCAGCTAGAATCAATGGGATACCAATTTGGTAAGCCCATTTAATTATCATAAAGCCAAATGGCACTCCACGGCCCAAAAAAAATGGTGGCTGACATCAAAAATCAGCCCACACAGAGTCCTTGGCTTTTACCGTGCTGGACCTCATTTGATATCGACGCCTGGTCGGGAATGAGACGTCACCTTCCAGAGTTGTCCCTTTTCATGGTGTCCCTAATGGAAAGGGCTGGACCTGCACTGGGTGTCATAGCCAAGGTAAGGGGCCCTCACTGGGAATCTTCTCCAAAACAGAAGATGCCATTAGCAACAGCGACCTCCCATCTCACCACGGAGTGGCATCACTTACCTCAGTCGAAGCCAGCTGCACATTCATGACATACTATAATTAGTTTCTATCTCTTTAAATATTCTGCTGTTCCTTGTTCTTTGTGGGTGGAGCCTCAAGTGGGTGGGGCCATGCTGACATCACCATTCCTGAGACCTGCCTCTGGTTATATAACTGAGCTGAGAAGGCTCAGGAGCAAGAGAGCATTCGTTAACAGTGGCACTCGTACTGATGTCAGATTTTCTCGTTTTCTTTTTATATAAGTGAGCTGAGAAGGCTCAGGAGCAAGAGATCATTCGTTAACTGTGGTGCTCATATTGTCAAATTTTATTGTTTTCTCTTTATATAAGTGAGCTGAGAAGGCTCAGGAGCAAAAGATCATTCGTTAACTGTGGCACTTGTACTGATGTCAGATTTTCTCATTTTCTTTTTATATAAGTGAGCTGAGAAGGCTCAGGAGCAAGAGAGCATTCGTTAACCGTGGTGCTTGTATTGTTGTCAGATTTTATTGTTTTCTTTTTATATAAGTGAGCCGAGAAGGCTCAGGAGCAAGAGAGCATTTGTTAACCGTGGTGCTTGTATTGTTGTCAGATTTTATCGTTTTCTTTTTATATAAGTGAGCCGAGAAGGCTCAGGAGCAAGAGAGCATTCGTTAACCGTGGTGCTCGTATTGTTGTCAGATTTTCTCATTTTCTACTTTTTCTCGCTCCGTTTTAATAATCCTGTTTGTTGGATTTCAATTTGGGAGTTGGCTGTCTAGAATTGTCCTGTAAGGCAACTGTTCTCTCTATATGATGATTAGGGGGAAAGGACCAGGAGAAAGCTGTGACCAGAGACACACAAAGATCAAAAACCAGGCAACAAACTGATATCTTTTATCCATACAAGGGTGAAATAAGAACTGTGGTCAAGCGTCCAGAAAAATAAGTCTTACACCAGAAATTACTAAAGAGAGGATTGCAAATATTTTAATTCAGATGCAATTCAAATTAAACAAATTACATTAATTACATAACATAAAGCCTTGGAACACTGCCCGGCACACTTTTGAAGCCGACAGACAGATGTGAGATAACGACATCCGATTCAGAAAATCCTTGCAACGCGGTGTCGAAAATGGCAGACTCTACACATTGGGCCCCCAGTCCCGAACTGGGTTCTTGTCATGGCTTCATTCATCTGTTATGCCGCATAAGCCATCATTAAAGACAGCTAAGTTATTTCTCCTATGTGATTTCTTACCGCCGTATCACTAAGGGACGGGTATCACATTTTTATATTATATCTATATACAGTAGTTTTGGTTTATGTAACACACCGCAATTAAAAAAGAACACATTCCAACAAGGGAGCTAGCGCCCCCTGCTGGATATAATGTTCCACCATGTCTGCACGATAAAAAGTTCTAAATAGGAAGACTGTGGGAATTAAAAGTGCCTCTATAAATGTACACTTAAAAGGTCCTTGCCCTCAAATGAGTCACTCTTTTGAAAGTACAGTAACATCATTATACACAGAAGTTCAATATGGTGTCCCGCAGGGCTCAGTACTGGGACCTTTACTGTTTACACTTTACATGCTTCCACTGAGATCTATCATTAGGAAACATCATGTTAATTTTCACTTGTATGCAGATGATACCCAGTTATACCTTTCTTTTAGATTAAATGACGTTTCTCCAATGTTGTCTTTAATTAGTTGTGTTAGTGAATTAAAGGAGCGGATGATAAAACAGAAATGTTAATTGTTGGAGGGAATAACGCTGATCACAACATCATTTTGTCATTTAACTCAGTTGCAATCACCATTAATTTTACTGATTCAGCCCTCAATCTAGGAATAATCTTCGACTCTAGCACAGCGGTTCTCAAATTGTGGGGCGGCCCCCCCCTAGGTGGGCGCGATGTAACAAAAAGGAGGGTGTGAAGATGTGAAAAAAGAAAATAAGAATCGAAAATATGAAAAATACATCTATTGAAACCAAAACAGATGAACTTAAACTACATTCTGATACTAGAAAAATAAATCTAGAGTTAGATAAATGTCGATAAAATATAAGTAGGTATAATAAAATATGCATCTATGATATATCATTAATTAAAAAAGAACAAATTGGTATTAGTGGGCTCCTTTCAAAAAAACTTTAGGGGGGGCGCGATTAAAATTGTTATGAAAACTTGGGTTGCAAATACTTAAAAGTTGGGAAACGCTGGTCTAGCATGTCATTTAAAGCACATATTACAAAGCTGTCCAAATCATGTTTCTTCCATCTTAAAAATGTTGGGAAATGAAGGCTCTTCTGAATAAACAGGATTTTAATTCATGCATTTATTTCTAGTAGGACTGACTACTGCAATGTGGTGTTCACTGGATGTTCAAATTGTTCATCCTAGAACCCCCAGTTAATCCAAAATGCTGCGGCAAGAATTACTACAAGAACAAGAAAGTTCGAACACATAACTCCAGTTCTCATGTCCTTACACTGGCTCCCGGTTAAGTTTAGGGCAGATTTCAAAATCCTCCTTTTAACATATAAAGCATTAAATGACTGAGGTCTGGCTTACTTGTTTGAACGTATAATGACTTACAAACCAGAGCGCACATTAAGATCTCAAGATGCCGGTCTGCTTATGATTCCAAGGATTAATAAAATAACAGTAGAAGTTCGAGTTTTTAGTTACAGGACCTCTAAACTGTGAAATGGTCTGCCTGCTACTGTAAGAGATGCCCCTTCGGTCTCAGCTTTCAAATCCCGGCTGAAGACTCGCTACTTCAGTTTAGCACACCCTGACTAGAGCTGCTGATTAACTGTACAGACTGCGTCTCTGTTGTCAGTCATTAGCACTCAAACATAAGGAATATGAGAGTTAGAATTTGTTACAAACCCTCACCTATTCTGTTTCTCTTCTCGGTACTCAAATGTGGCACTTGATGCCACGGCCCACCTGCCTGCCTAAAGTAAAGTCATCTCTGATGGAGGATAGCAGGAATCATCGGGTAGAGGGGTCCTTTCATTGGATTGGCTGGCCTAGTGTTGACTCAGCTTGGAATGGCCAATTGGGGGAGGCAGTTTGATGGCTGAGGTCTCCAGGACTCTGAACAAATCCAAATGCTATTATGTGATATCATCGACTGTTAAGTTCTGCTCCATACTTGTAATATATATTTTTATTTTTAGATAGATAGATAGATAGATAGATAGATAGATAGATAGATAGATAGATAGATAGATAGATAGATAGATAGATAGATAGATAGATAGATAGATAGATAGATAGATAGATAGATAGATAGATAGATAGATAGATAGATAGATAGATAGATAGATAGATACTTTATTAATCCCAAGGGGAAAATCACAAATTCATTTTATACTGTATTGAGGATTTGTTCTGTTCTGTGTATTGTATTGTATTGTATTGTATTGACCCCCCTTCTTTTTGACACCCTCTGCACGCCCAACCTACCTGGAAAGGGGTCTCTCTTTGAACTGCCTTTCCCAAGGTTTCTTCCATTTTTCCTCTACAAGAGTTCCTTATTCCTTATCTTCTTAGAGAGTCAAGGCTGGGGGGCTGTCAAGAGGCAGGGCCTGTTAAATCCCATTGCAGCAGTTCTTGTGTGATTTTGGGCTATATAACAATCAATTGTATTGTATCTCTCGGGCAGTTGCTTTGCAGAATCCCACTTGCCGGTTGGCTTCATATATTAAGGATAATTCATGTAAAAAAACAAAAAGTGTGGTTCTAGGTTAGGTTTAGGTTTATTTGTCATATATAGGTTAACACAAGGTCAACATATAATGAAATGTGTATGACGAGAAAAACAAGTCACTCAGCCTAGATCCAATAAAGCTAAAAAATAATTAAAAAAAAAATTACAAGTTAAAAATAGACTAGCCATATAAAATAAAATGTGTACGTTTTAAAAGAAGTTATAGAGCAATATGAGTTGAATGAGCAGCAAGTACAAATGACAGTTATTGCACAGATCCATATTACTAACCGAGAATGGTAAACCGGATGGCATGGATGCAGGGACACGGTGATGGGACCATGAGACATACTGCGCAGGCGTGTACAGCGCGCATCTCATAAACCGTTGTATCCACCGCGCACGCAGGAGTCACGGCCCAAAAACGAAAGAGCTCAACTGACGTGAATGAGAAATGAAGCAATAACGCGCCCATGGTTAACGACTACCGACAGCCACACAAAAAAGAGGACTCTGCGCTGCAGCCCAGATTCAAACAGAAGAGGCTACGGAGGCTCCACGGGTCCATAAAGTACGGGAGGCGAAGGCGTCAGCGCCATATTGTGAGTGGCACTACTACGGAGTGAAGTTAGGAATAATGTGCTGCTTGGGTCGACTAATGTATTTCAGGATACCCACCGCCGGGGGTGGGTGAGCGAAGCGAGCAGGGGGCAGAGCCCCCTTGTAATGTTTTATAAGTACAGATGCATATTCCATAAAGCGCAGATGCATGTTCCAGTCAGTATTTAGAGTGTGTGCAGGTACAGTTTGTGTGTGAGTAGTGCAATGTAGATGTAATGCAATGCAGGTGTAATGTAAGTGTTCAGGTGTTGCTGTTGAGGAGTCGAATGGCCTGGTGGTTAAAACTGTTCTTAAGTCTTGTAGTCCGAGCAGCCAGACTCCTGTATTGTCTGCCAGACGGTAACAAGGAGAACAGCTGGTGTGATGGATGGTTGTGGTCCTTTATGATGCTGCTTGTCTTACACAAGCAGCGATGGAGGTAAATGTCTTCAATGGCAGGGAGACTCTTGCCCGTGATGTGCTCTGCTGCCTTCACCACTCACTGTAGTGATTTCCGGCTGCTGGCAGAGCAGCTCCCATACCAGATGGTAATGCAGTCCATCAGCAGACTCTCAACCACACTCCTGTAAAAGTGTGAGGTGATGTTGGCATTCACGCCAAACTTCCTCAGCCTCCTAACCGCTGGAGAGCTTTCTTGACCACAGTGTCTATGTGAAGGGCCCACGAGAGATCCTCGGTGATGTTTACTCCGAGGAACTTGAAGCTGTTAACCCTTTCAACTTCTACGCTGCTGATATAGATGGCCTGGTGTTCTCCGCCTTGCCGTTTCCAATCATCTCCTTGGTTTTGTTGACGTTAAGAGACAAGTTGTTATCCAGGCACCAATTACTCAATGCCAGCACCTCCTCTCTGTAGGCCGTTGTCAGTGATAAGGGCTATAATGGTTGTGTCGTCTGCAAACTTGATGATGGTGTTTGTGCCGTGTTTTGCAACACAGTCGTGGGTGAACAAGGAATACAAGAGAGGGCTAAGCACACAGCCCTGCGGCGCTCCTGTGTTTAAAATGAGTGATGAGGACGTGTGTTTGCCGACTCTCACCACCTGGGGCCTGTTTGTGAGGAAAGAGAAAATCCATCTGCAGATGGTCGTCTCCAACCCAAGGTCATCAAGCTTCAAGACGAGTTTTGAGGGGATGATGGTGTTGAATGCCAAGCTGTAATCTATGAACAGCATTCTTACATATGTATTTCCTCTTTCCAGGTGGGTGAGGGCAGTGTTTATTGTTAGCGCAATGGCATCCTCTGTAGATCTGTTTGCTCTGTAAGCAAATTGGAGAGGATCCAGTGTGTCGGGGAGGGAGGATGTAACCTTTGACCAGTTGCTCGAAGCACTTCATAATGACCGATGTCAGTGCAACCGGGCGATAGTCATTCAGACAGGAGACCACCGGTTTCTTTGGGACAGGAATGACGGTGGATGCCTTGAAGGAAGTGGGGACCACTGACTGCCTCAGGGAAAGAATGAAGATGTTGGTGAACACACCTGCTACACACCCTGAGGGCACGGCCTGGGATGCCATCTGGTCCCGGAGCTTTGCGAGGATTGACCTTTTTGAAGGACCTTCACATGTCAGACGTTTCAAGGATCAGAGTGACAGACTCACTGCCCCCTTGAGGATATAGCACCTGTTCTTTGTTGGCTGCATCAAAACGAGCATAGAAAGTGTTGAGCTCATCTGCATCCTTCTCCATCCTGACGTGCTGTGGCCTCTTGAAGAGGAAGTCCATGACCCAGGAGTAGGAGAGAGAAGCGTACAAGCTCAGGTTGCCCAACATATTGAGAGGTCTGTGGGGGATCATGGTCTTAAAAGCGGAGCTACAGCCCAGAAATCTGATTGTCAAGTTGGTGTTTGGCTCTTTGCTGGGGTGTCAAAGCCACGTGGAGTGCAATTGAAGGCTGGTTCACATGGCAGATAAACTGATGGTGGATTGATGGATCACACCGATCTCTCACAGCCCCTCAAAAGGATTACAGCAAGGAAATGTGAACAGGGGTGCAAACCCCACACAGATTTGGGCAGCCGAGTCCCTGGCGCCCACGAGTCAGTAAGCTGTAACTACTGTGCCTTGCCAGACTCTTTGCCCAGACGTTGGAAGGAATGCTTGTCTGAACTTTTTAACCTGCAAATTAACTCTCGTGTCCTCCTGCTGAGACCCAAAGTGTTTGCCGTAACACGGTAATTGGCAACATGGAAAAATGCCGACTCGCTGGCTCCATGCAGAATAATTCAATATGTCCTGAAGCCGAATATCAAGGGTGCAGGGATTTCATCACTTGGAATCATATCACATTAAAAAAAAATTGCCATGTCTTACAAAATAAAATGCATGAAATGGGCCATTAGTCTCTCCTCCGTAACAGCCGGATCCTTCACTCCTGAATTCTTGTGGGGGGCCACGTCTGATAACTCGGCAGGATTCTAATTGCCTGGCTTATTTTAATAGAGAAATGTCTGGGGAAAAAAAAAATATGGCCTTGTAATGTACATGTTCATCGGTGTCTCTCCTTTCTCCTCGACTTTAATGCGTTCTCAAATTGAAACTTTGCGATATGCAATAAAAACGGCCAATGCTGTCTAAGACAACTGGGCATACTTGAAATGTGTCTCGCTTAATGTAATGCATGCACTGCACACACTTCAAGAGCCTGCATATGTTATTTAACATTATAATAAAAATATATGCGTGATAAGGATTTCATCGATTTCATATTCCTCCTGATAGATAGATAGATAGATAGATAGATAGATAGATAGATAGATAGATAGATAGATAGATAGATAGATAGATAGATAGATAGATAGATAGATAGCGTAGTTGGCAGGATTACATAGATAGATAGATAGATAGATAGATAGATAGATAGATAGATAGATAGATAGATAGATAGATAGATAGATAGATAGATAGATAGATAGATAGATAGATAGCGTAGTTGGCAGGATTACATAGATAGATAGATAGATAGATAGATAGATAGATAGATAGATAGATAGATAGATAGATAGATAGATAGATAGATAGATAGATAGATAGATAGATAGATAGATACTTTATTAATCCCAAGGGGAAATTCACATACTACAGCAGCAGCATACTGATACAAAAAACAATATTAAATTAAAGAGTAATAAAAATGCAGGTAAAAACAGACAATAACTTTGAATAATGTTAACGTTTACCCCCCACCCCTGGGTAGAATTGAAGAGTCGCATAGTTTGGTGGTGGAATGATCTCCACTCCTCCCAGGAAGCTTTGTCGTCCTCCTCCCGACTCTGGCGCCCGGAGTGGTGACTGTTGGCTCCTTTTATAGCCCACCTGGAATTGCGGCAGGTGCTCGTTGACCTATTTCCGGCAGCACCTCCAGGTGTGGCTACGCTCTCGCCCAAACAGGCTCGTTAAGCTGTGCAGCTCCCCCTGGAGGTGGCCACGGGGTCCAACAGGAATGAACTCTGGTGTTCCAAAATTGTGGCCTCGATACAACCCAGGGGGGCTGCCACCAAGTGTTCCAGGGGATGCAGCGTGAATCCCATGACTGCTCCCCCAGATCTAGTGTCAAAGGGGCGTCCCGGCCGGGCATGGGTCACACGGCGGTCTAAATGTTTTTCTTTTTAAAATTTTCTGCACCCACTCCACTACTGTAATCAAACTGCCCATCAGCAGTGTGCCCAAAACCATCCATCCATCCATCCATTTTCCAACCCGCTGAATCCAAACACAGGGTCACGGGGGTCTGCTGGAGCCAATCCCAGCCAACACAGGGCACAAGGCAGGGAACCAATTCCGGGCAGGGTGCCAAGCCACCGCAGGACACACACAAACACACCCACACACCAAGCACACACTAGGGCCAATTTAGAATCACCAATCCACCTAACCTGCATGTCTTTGGACTGCGGGAGGAAACCGGAGCGCCCGGAGGAAACCCACGCAGACACGGGGAGAACATGCAAACTCCTGCCCAAAACCATTCTTCTGAAAATACACTTTTATTTTTTGATTGAAAAATCTGTTCCAATTCAAAGCCAGTTCTTTTGTTTCTATTTTTGAATGCTCGTCAGTTTATCATTTTCCCTCATTGAAATTAAAAAAAAAAAAATGAAGCCTATTTTTTTTTTGCATATTTTCACTCTAATGAAATATCAAAACCTCAGAACGACTGTGCTTGAGGCTTCATAGCTCTGCGTATCTCCAGTACACAGAGAAGAATCAAGAGAGCCGCCCCGAACAGTCTTGAAAATTAAGATGGCACTTGGAGATTTGCTTAAGTCGCCGGAAAATACCTTAAGGAGCTCCGGCGAGAGAAAGAGTATAAACAGAGTCATGAATAGCTCGATTGTCCCAGTCGGTGACATCAGTCTAATAGGATAAATATCGTGGGAACTCCCAATTTCAACATTTCCTGGTGGAATTGAATAGCTAAATCGTAGTGCGCTTTGACATGGCTTCCTGCTTGAAGAGCACAAAAGAACAGTAGCACCTTCTCTTTAATGCAGTGCCATTAGGCAGAGTGCCAAGCTGTCCATATGAACCACCTGTGCCCCGAGGGAGCAGGGCAGGGCCCTTCACAGTGGGTTGGGTGCCTGCACCCTGCCTCCTGGCCACATTTTCTCTATCAGTATGCAGGTGTGACAAAACACCACCCAGTTTGGTTTGGACACCCTGGGCACACAAGCTAACATTTTAGACCTGCTTGGCATGCTGGGCAGGGAGTGGGCATGTGGGTAGTATCTTGTACTGCAGCCCCTTTGTTACCTCAGGGTGACTCTTATTTGTGTCTTGCTCAAGATAATAAAAGCTGTCATTCTCGCTCCGTGACAGCCTGGCACTGCAACTTCTGCACAATCGCCAAGAAGGCTACTCTCTGTAGCAACATAAGCCCCACGCTGAATGAAGATGACAGGATGGATTTATTTTTCTTGTTTTTGTTCCAATGCCATTCCAAGGCTTTTCCGAATCTCAGGTTCCCTCTACACAATTGGTCTTCCACTTTGATAAGGGTGATGTCCTCAGGCTTTTCCGTGCTGACTGATTCAGAGCATCCCTGGATGACAAAAGGGTATGTGCAGGCAGATGTCACCGAGTACACAGCGCCCAGACAGGGAATGACACAATGTGGGCCCAGGGATGGCTATTTACTCAAAGGAGCAGCGGTGCCATCTGAGTGGTGGTGCAGCAGGTGTTTGCCTTCTCTTCTTTTTGATTTGTCATTATGAAGAGGTGTTGAAGACGTTCACCTTTAGGTCTTCTAGAGCCGTTTTCCGACCTTGGTTTTCAGGAACTAGGCCACTTTCACGTGTAGCCTTCCCACTGCACAACAGGAACTATAACCTTTATGCAAAATATACCACATGGAATGAAAGTTGGTGTGGTGCGAAGTGTGGTGCATTTGGGAGTTCACATGGGACCCCCCCTCTCCCCCCCTATTACTGCTTTGACGTGCTCCAGACTTCAAGGGTGAGATTATTACTTCAATGTCATGCATGTCATGGCAAGTCAGGAAGGTGGATGTGGTGTGAAGTGTGGTGATATTGGGAATTCCCTTAACTTAATGCTTTGTAGTGATCACAAGTTCACGGGGGATATTATTGTTCTGATGTGGTGCATTGTGTGGCGCACCTGGGAGGAGTCATTTGGAGTAAAGTGCGGTGCCATCGGGAGTTCATGCTGGGGGGCCCCTGTACCTTACTGCTGCAAAGCGATCGCCAGTTCACCGGGGAGATTGTTGCTTTGATGTGGTGCGTGGCGTGGTGCATCATGGATGAATGCGGTGACGCGGTGTGAAGTACAGTGCCATCAGGAGTTCACACACCTTATTGGTTCAAAGCGATTGCGTGTTTATAGGTGAAATTATTTCTTCGATGCCATGCATGTTGTGGTATGTGAGGAAGCCACCTATGATGAAGAGTGATGAGGTGTGAAGTGTGGTGCGATCAGAAGTTTATGCATCTTATTGCTTTAAAGTGATTGTGAATTCACAGAGGATATTATTTCTTCGATGTGGTGCATGGTGTGATACACCTGGGAGGTGATGCGGTGTGAAGAGCAGTGCGATCAGGACTGTATGCTTGTTATCGCTTCAAAGTGATCGTGAGTTAACGGGGGACATTATTGTTTGAATGTGGTGCATGACGTGGCGCACCTGGGAGGTGATGTGGTGTGAAGAGTGGTGCCCTCGGTAGTTCAGGGGAAACCCCAACACCTTATGGGTTCAGAGCAATTGCAAGTTTTCTGGGAAGATTATTGCTTTGATGTGGTACATGGCGTGGTGCGTCATGGAGGCGGCTATGAAGAGCGATGCGGTGTGAAGTGCAGTGCCATCAGGAGTTCACACACCTTATTAGTTCGAAGCGGTCGCAAGTTCATAGATGAGATTATTGGTTCGATGCCATACGTCAGCGGTTCTCAAACTGTGGGGTGTGCCTATCTGCGGGGGCGCTGAAGCTGTACAAGGGGGGGCGTCGAATAAACAAACAAGACATCAAAATTTATTTTTTACATTTTTATTTCAAATTTAAATTTGCAAGCATATAATCACAATGAATGCATTATAACTAAAATTAAAATAAAACATTTCTAAGGCATAGATCTAATGACTACTAACTGACGAGCGGTGCTGCTGCTGCTGCTTTTTTACTCGCGTATTTTCAATCCAGAAAGTTCAAGAAGTATCGGTATCTGTCGTGAACATTCGGGTAGCAGTAGATTAGGTGATAATGTGGCGCGACTGTACCACATTGGCAGCGTAGTTAATGTTGCCAAATTGAGTTAAATAATTTACTGCGTATTGGGTTATTTTCATGATACAACTAACAGCGGTATAATATTTGTCGGACGAAAATATGTTTGTCTCGCGCAGATTGACTTCAGCGGTGTCCTCGTTTACGAGATTTTTACAAATTAAAACATATTTAATCATTTCTTTACATAAAAAAATAATTAAATAAGAATTAATAATTTACTAGCCAACCCGTGGCTTAGCATACGCCGCATAATTATGTATTGATGGATGAACACTCCCTGAAAGACACAGTTGTCCAAATGGGGTTGGTTTTGAGGACACGACTGCAGGTGAATGAAGACATGTAACTCTGGAGAGGGCAACATACAATACAGCGTGTTACACGCTGCATACAGCGATTCACAGCAAAGCATAGACACTGCTAAGACCATAGGATACCCCTCGCAAACTGTTCTACACGCTGCATACAGCGATTCACATCCGCGACAAACAAATCGTTTTACACGCTGCATACAGCTATTCACACCCACGACAAATGTGATTCTTCTTAGATGGTGCTGTCGCGTCCACCCTCGCTCTCGAAGCATACACACTGCCTGGTCATCTGCCCGCTTGCAAGAGCAACTAACAGAGACCCGCCCAACAACTGTAAGACCATGGGATACCCCTCGCAAACTGTTCTACACGCTGCATACAGCGATTCACATCCGCGACAAACAAATCGTTTCACACACTGCATACAGCTATTCACACCCGCGACAAATATGATTCTTCTTAGATGGTGCTGTCGCATCCACCTTCGCTCTCGAAGCATACACACTGCCTGGTCATGTGCCCGCTCGCAAGAGCAACTAACAGAGACCCGCCCGCCAACTGTAAGACCATGGGATACCCCTCGCAAACTGTTCTACACGCCGCATACAGCGATTCACATCCGCGACAAACATGCTTCTTCAGAGGTGCATGCAGAGTGTAGCAGAGACAAACGTGAATGACGCCCTGCTCTGTGAGTTGCTGTGTCCGAGTTGGTGGGCGTGGCTCTGCGAGTTGTCGTCGTATCCAGTGGTCTTAGAGGTGGTGGGCGTGGCTCCGTCCTGTGTGCTTCCATGGGTGTCTTGCTTGCGCTGGCGGCGGCTTAGTGAATTATATATATAGATTCTTTGTTTTTGGGATTAGAATTACTACCAAAAACCACACAAAGCCTTTTAACACTTATTAAAGCACTTTAAAAAAAATAAATTGCAAATATTTCATCGAAGTTAGCCGAACACTTGCAAATCTTATGGAAGTAAATATGACAGGATACAGCGACACCGCACGAGTATCATACCTTTGTTAGTTGTATCATGGGTTATTCTCATCTATCTTATATTATGCAGGGAGCGCAGAATTATTCCAGGTAGAAAAGGGGGGGGGCGAAATACGAAAGTTTGAGAACCGCTGCCATACGTGTTGTGGTATGTCAGGAAGCCGGCTATGATGAAGAGTGATGTGGTGTGAAGTGTGGTGCGATCAGAAGTTTATGCATCTTATTGCTTTAAAGTGATTGTGAATTCACCGGGGATATTATTGCTTCGATGTGGTACATGGCATGGTACACCTGGGAGGTGATGCGGTGTGAAGAGCGGCGCCATCAGTAGTTCAGGTAGGACCCCTGCACCCTATTGGTTCAAAGTGATCGTACGTTCACAGTGTAGATAACATTTGCTTTGATATGGCGCATTACGCTGTGTACCTGGGAGGTGCCAATAAAGAGTGAAGAGGTACGAAGTGTGGTGCGATTGGGAGTTCAAAGTGATTGCGGGTTCACAGGATGGTTGATTCTTTCGATATGGTGTGAAGTACGATGTTCCATCTTCAACGATAACTTTTCTAACTCCAAGCTACTAACAGATATATAAGATGGCACCAGTGCTTGTGATCAACCAATCAGCATTGCTTCAACCCCATCCACGACACTTCATGGTTGAACCACCCAGGAGGAAGAGCTAAAAAAAAAATATGAGGAACTACCAATCAGGAACAACAAATGGCTCAAGTTCCTGAGGTGGAAGTACTACAAAAGTCCCTGAGTTTCTACAATATCCCTGGTTCCTGAAAAATTGTCTCATGGTGGGAATGTAGTTATGCTGCAGTTATGACAAAATTTTCATTGTTGTGTGAAGGACACTTGACCTAGGCAGACGGTTATAATTTTCAACACCATCTTGACAACCACCACCTCAACCAACAGATGTTTTTTTCCTGGAGCTCAGAGTCCTTTCGGTAACACGGGATTGAAGAAGCACGTGGAAAAAGTTCTCACAAAAATGCAAAGCATGTTACAGGATGGGTTTACTGTGATTTGGTCTTTCACCACCGGGGGTGAAGGGCTATTGCAGATAAAGATAAGAACTGAGGTACTGCAGACAGCTGGTCTTTTTTTTTAAATGGCTGAATCTCATAATTTGGGTGTAATTTTGTTTAAAAATGTCATGTAAAAACTGTTCTACAATTTGCGTATCAATGCTCGATAACGTTTTTTGGCTTGAATGTAAGTTGGTACGTTTTTTAAGCTTTTATTTTCTGGTGGTGCTCCATGCCCCATTGCCTCATTTATAAAATTTAATTTATAGAAATGCTTAACATTAGAGGGCGGCACAGTGGCGCAGTGGGTAGCGCTGCTGCCTCGCAGTAATGAGATCTGGGTTCGCTTCCCGGGTCCTCCCTGCATGGAGTTTGCATGGTCTCCCCGTGTCTGCGTGGGTTTCCTCCCACAGTCCAAAGACATGCAGGTTAGGTGCATTGGCGATACTAAATTGTCCCTGGTGTGTGTGCGCCCTGCTGACACAGGCTGGCGCCCTGCCCGGGGTTTGTTCCTGCCTTGTTGGCTGGGATTGGCTCCAGCAGACCCCTGTGACCCTATAGTTAGGATATAGCGGATTGGATGATGACTGACTGACTGGCTTAGCATTAGAACATAATTTTGCATGGCAAATGCATTGTAACAGAGAAGACGGAACATGCAAAACGGTTTGAGGCACAGAGAAAAAACATAACAAAGTAAAAAAACTTTATAGAGATATTAGTAACATTGTTTCAGATGTCAGACCATCACAGAACTGACCTGAAATGGCAGGTTCCTGCGGGCAATAAGGGGCGGGTCCAGGTGGGCGGAGAATGGAAGTGATGTCAGCCACCGAGTGGCCGTTACTCTTCTGTTCTGCAGTGGGAGGAAGAGAGAAGGCATCAGAACACAGCGCCAACCCCTGGTTCGGAGGGTAATTACCATCATTCGCGCCCTTCAGCTGCCTGCCAAGAGCACCGGCGTGACAACACACATACTGAGACTGTGAAGAAATAACTTCAATGTGAAAAATACAAAACTTACCTTTTAAGGGCCTCCGTGTCCTCAGTCAGATTAGCTTGCATTTATGACAGGGGCTGAGAAAAAGAGGAAGAGGACAGCAGTTATTAGAGGAGGAGGAAGAGGACAAGGGTGCAGTAAGGAGAGTTGGAGTTGGAGAGTGAAAGTAGACCCAGAGAGACATACTCTTTATTGTTCCTTTTCTTCTCTTCTCTGTTCTTTTTCTCTTTCCATTATGTTGTTCTTTAGAGCACTCATGTTTGTTAATAAAAATTGTCTTCCTATTACTTACCTGGAACTGTGCTGCTGATTTTCCAGATACGGGTGGGGGGGCTCTAGAGCGCCCCTCTCTGGTCACATATTTTATCCACTGCTGATATTGCAGCTCCTGGGAATCATAAAGGGAAGGTTTATCTGGCTAGAGTGGGCTTGACAGGAAGAGCCGATGAAAATTTCCCCCTTGCCATATTTTTAACATAAAAAGTGTGCTGCTTTTTAATTACTTTTATGATTACACATTAGGAGTGGGATAGTCTGCACTGCTGTTATTATTTGAACAATAAAACACTCAAATGACAGGAGTGCTAGCCTGGTGGAAGCCATGTGTGGGGTGAGTCTACAAAAGTATTTTCTGTGTGTTATTATCACAGCTCCCTCCCCATTAAACAAGTCTTGAGGTAATTAGAGACCCCCCTGCTCCTCGCTCATTCATTAGGAGTACGACTTGCTTACACCGCCAGCCCTTAAGCTCATGTTGCTTGATATCCAGCATTGCTCCACCACCTCTAGTCAGAAAGCAATCTAAATGACTGCCAAAGAAGAACATTGTAATAGGAATTTCTAATTACACATGAGCAAACGGAAGTGTTCATTAAAGTGGGGCCCAAAAGAGGATAGTTATGATCAGGGTGACATGCACTTGAATTAATATTGTGATGTGGTTAAAAGGTGGGATGCTTACAATCACACTTTATTTTATATACTGGAGCTCCTTTTCCTCAAAACTGTAAACTTTAGAATACTTTTTCAAGTTTAGAAACCTTGTTTCTGTGTATTTTTGGCTCAGAGGAGGATTACGAGTGGGTGTGCTCAGGGTCACACTGTGAGTAGGAAGAGATCATCAGTTCTCTGCAACTCATTTCCTTCCATCTGTCCATCCTTTGATGTAAATGACAATCTAGCTGTTTGAATACAATGCATGGCCTGTTCTACACACATTGTTCAGACACAGGATGGGGATGAGGTGCTGCCTCAAGTGGAGGAGTTTAGACACCTTGGGATCTTGTTCAGGAGATAGATAGATAGATAGATAGATAGATAGATAGATAGATAGATAGATAGATAGATAGATAGATAGATAGATAGATAGATAGATAGATAGATACGAAGGACGTTCAAAAAGTTTCCGCACTTTTTTTTAACTCTATTTATTAAGAATTTCAAAAACAAATTTCCTCACTTTTCTACTATAGTCATTTTCATTTGCAGTGCAAATCTCCCAGCGTCATACTGACATTTAAATGCCCAATTACTACTCCTCCTGCCTTCCTTGTTTCTAACAAAAATATAAAAGTGTGGAAACATTTTGAACATCTCTCGTAGATAGACAAATAGATAGAATAAAATAATTTGGCGTAGTTGGCAGGATTAGATAGATAGATAGATAGATAGATAGATAGATAGATAGATAGATAGATAGATAGATAGATAGATAGATAGATAGATAGATAGATAGATAGATAGATAGATAGATAGATAGTGTCACACACGTGCACATGGGAGACAGCTAAAGGGTCTGATTGAGAATACTTCCATGCCAGACAAGGTGATAGTGGAGTGCACTAACTCCTAAATCCGCCTTGCCCTGATGAAGCCACTTCAGCCTCAATGACACCACTTTCGGTTCCGCCCCTAGTGATGATGTCACTTCCGGTCCCAAGCCCAATTACATCACTTCCAGTTCTGGCCCTACTGGTGATGCTACTTCTGGTCCTGGGCCCAATGACACCATTTCTGGTTCTGGCCCCAGTGATGATGTCACTTCTTCTGCTCTCCCTTTAAGCCACCATCTTTGTTCTAGAAAATCAGTTCAGTTGTGGACTCGAACCTGTACAAATCAGCAGCTTACTATTTTCCATTGCAGCCAGGAACAATATATGGGTGGCTGCCCCAAACTTTTGTTTTGTATGGCTCTTTGTTGTGCTTAGATAGATAGATAGATAGATAGATAGATAGATAGATAGATAGATAGATAGATAGATAGATAGATAGATAGATAGATAGATAGATAGATAGATAGATAGATAGATAGATAGATAGATAGATAGATAGATAGATAGATCATAATAAAAACTCAAGGACAATTCCAAGCTCAGGCCCTGTCTGTCTCTGTCCATTTTGCATGCTCTCCCTGTGCTCGTCTGCCATTTCTGAAGGTGTCCCAGGACCCTAGTTCAGCTCCCACCCTGGTCCATGGCACAGTACAAACTAAACCAGATTGACATTTCCAAACATAATGAGACAGTTTAGTGAACACCTAGTGAATCATTAGGACAATCTTACTTATAAAGTAAGTAGATGATTACCCATTTGATAGACAGAATCTAATTTTCATTCTGGTGGAGCTCCACAGAACCTTTATGGAGACGTCCAGAAGGACAACCATCATAGTAGCACTTCACTAATCTAGGCTTCCAGACAAGAGTGGCCAGACAACATATAAAGACCCCCTTGTTGTTTGCAAAAGGGCACCTAAATGACCCTCAGATGATGAGAAGTGAAGTTCTCTGGTCTGATGAAGTCAAGATTGAACCAGTCATTGATTATCACTTACACAATTCCAATAGTGAAGCATGCTGGAGGCCGCAGTATCATTCTGTGTGGTTGTTTTTCAGTTGCAGTGACTGGGAGACTCAACAAGGCTGAGGCCAAGCAGACTATAGCAAAGTTCATAGACATCCTTAAAGATAACCTGCTGCACAGCACTCTGGACCTCAGACTGGGTTGAAGGTTCACTTTCCAACATGACAAAGGACCATAAGCACAAAGAGAAGACAACACAGAGGTGGCTTGGGAAAAACTCTGTGAATGTCCTTGAGTGTCCAGCCAGAGCCTGGACTTGAAGTCAACTGAACATCTCTGAGGAGACCTGAACCCAGCTGTCCACTGTCGGTCTAAATCCAACGTGACCAAGCTTGAGTAGTATCTGCAGAGAAGAATTGCCGAAAATCCCCAAATCCAGGTGTGGGAACCTTGTCAGACTCGTGAAGATTCCAGGCTGGAATGGTTGCCAAAGGTGGATTCAACTAAGGACTGAGTAAAGAAGAGGAATATTTGTGACAATGAACAATGAGACATGTCAGATTTGTATTTTTAATTGTTTAATTGCTTTATTAGCTTAAGACACATTATAACAAATCCAAATATGAACACCTCCCAAATATATTATCCAACCTGCTATATCCTAACTACAGAGTCACGGGGGTCTGCTGGAGCCAACACAGGGCACAAGGCAGGAAACAAACCCCGGGCAGGGCGCCAGCCCACCGCAGGGCTTACACCCACACACCAAGCACACATTAAGGACAATTTAGAATTGCCAATGCACCTAACCTGCATGTCTTTAGACTCTGGGAGGAAACTATTTTAAATATGCGACGCTACTATTCTTTTTATTGTGTGCTTCTACCTCATGAAGTAAATCGTTATATTTGTTATGGAGACCAAGAATTAGGACGGCTTACTTTTTTCAAAACTTAAGCTTGGTGACAAATTGGTTAGAGTTAGTCAGGGCCTACGTGAGGACTTTGGTGTCATTATTGTGACGCTGTATTTTGTTTAGTCGTCTCCGACTTGGACGTCCGTTCCCTCCAGTCGTATTCTGTCCATGGTCTGCTCATCGGCTTTTTGGCCTTCTCCTATTTGTTTCTCATTTTCTTTTTCTAAGTTCCCTTACTCCACTTTTTCTCTCAAGGTGTCCATAACGGTCATCGACGATATGGTAGCAGCAAAGGAAAGATGTGAAATGAAATGAAAATGACTTTAATAGAAAATTACAAATCCAGAAAAGCAAACCAAACAAATACGGACGGCGTATAATGTGATCCTGACGATTGCTAAGATGGGTGAAGTGCCCACGTATGGTGTGGCTCCCTGCATCCACCCGACTCGTCAGACGCAAGAAGTGAGCAGCTGAGAGCTGCCGTCAGGGGAGATGGCGTGGCAGCCCAACGTGTATCTGAGGGCCTTTTCACTGACAAGCTTTAGGGGGCCAGCAGGACACATTTGTGGAATTATCGACGCCTTTGCCCTTTGTGCTCCTTTTCCACTTTGATTTCATGTTCACCCATCTCGCTTTGAGAGAGTCGGCTGGGATGCATTCCATGGGGACTCTGGTGTCCCCCCCCTTTTTTTTCCTTTCACAGCACCTTTTACTTACTCACCCAGTTTGAGGGGTTGGAGGGGGGGGGGGGGGGGGGTAACTGTGCCAATCTTTAAGAACACAAAAGCCTTCTTTTTGGAGATATATTTAGGGATAAGCCAAAGACACAGTTTGTCTGTTGTCTGTCTGGGCTGCTTGTTCCCCATCATTTGATGTGATGAGTGCCAGCAGTGATGAATGGCTCCATGTTTTTTTATTTTGAACTGAAATATATATAAAAATAAATAAATAAATAAATAACTGGGGCATCCTTGCTCGAAGCTCTGATAAGGAAAGGTTAGGGGTCCCTGTGTGTGCCCACTGTAGTACTCTGGGATGTTTCAGTGTTGAGTAAACAGAGCCTTAATGTTTCTGGTGAAGCTTTATGGACTCCCCGCTGAGAGCATCTCCTTCACACAAACAATGACACACATTTATCCGAGGCTGACCGCTCTGACCCTCGAAACTCGGCTCCCTCTGCTCGAACTCCTAGGCTCTTTCATGCCATTCAGGCTCGCACACAAAGCCTCTGTCCCTCTCTGGTCTCTCCTCGCTACCAAGATAAAGACAAAAACCTGGCCTGAGCAAGGGGAGAGAATGAAGGAATCTGCATGAAAAAATAAATAAACAAATAAATTGATAAATAAATAAATAAATTGATAAATAAATAAATAAATAAATTGATAAATAAATAAATACAACTTTTTTCCACTGCCGTGTCTCCCTCTGTCCTGATCCTTTACTCTCCTGCTTCCTCTCCCCTTCACATCTCAGATTCCATGAGCCAAACTCATTTTCACTTTCACACTAACTCACTCTGTTATCAAAATGTGAACCTAAAACATGACTGTCAGAAAAATAAATAAATAAATAAATAAGCACTGTCTAGAAAAAGTTCTTCTCCAAATATATTGTTTATGCCTCAATTTCATTTTTTTATTACTAATCCCTTAAAACGATAAAAACACAAACCGAGCCGATGTTTCCTGCAGGAGGTCAGTTCTATATAATGGCTGATGGAAAAAACAAAGAGATGGGATTATCAACTAAAATGATATCAGCTTTAATAGTAAAAAGATAAAAAAATGCAAAAAGAAATAAATAAATAAAGCTTACTGAGTGATGTATTAGCAGAGTATTAAAATATACCATATAAACAGTATATAAGTGGCTTTCTTTCTTTCTTTCTTTCTTTCTTTCTTTCTTTCTTTCTTTCTTTCTTTCTTTCTTTCTTTCTTCTGAACTCTAACTTGCCATGTAATACATTATTAAAGGTACTATTATCACTTTCTTTCTTTCTTTCTTTCTTTCTTTCTTTCTTTCTTTCTTTCTTTCTTTCTTTCTTTCTTTCTTTCTTTGCTTTCTTCTGAACTCTAACTTGCCATGTAATACATTATTAAGGGTACTATAATCACTTTCTTTCTTTCTTTCTTTCTTTCTTTCTTTCTTTCTTTCTTTCTTTCTTTCTTTCTTTCTTCTGAACTCTAACTTGCCATGTAATACATTATTAAAGGTACTATAATCTCTTTCTTTCTTTCTTTCTTTCTTTCTTTCTTTCTTTCTTTCTTTCTTCTGAACTCTAACTTGCCATGTAATACATTATTAAAGGTACTATTATCACTTTCTTTCTTTCTTTCTTTCTTTCTTTCTTTCTTTCTTTCTTTCTTTCTTCTGAACTCTAACTTGCCATGTAATACATTATTAAAGGTACTATTATCACTTTCTTTCTTTCTTTCTTTCTTTCTTTCTTTCTTTCTTTCTTTCTTTCTTTCTTTCTTTCTTTCTTTGCTTTCTTCTGAACTCTAACTTGCCATGTAATACATTATTAAGGGTACTATAATCACTTTCTTTCTTTCTTTCTTTCTTTCTTTCTTTCTTTCTTTCTTTCTTTCTTTCTTTCTTTCTTTCTTTCTTTCTTTCTTCTGAACTCTAACTTGCCATGTAATACATTATTAAAGGTACTATAATCTCTTTCTTTCTTTCTTTCTTTCTTTCTTTCTTTCTTTCTTTCTTTCTTTCTTTCTTTCTTCTGAACTCTAACTTGCCATGTAATACATTATTAAGGGTACTATAATCACTTTCTTTCTTTCTTTCTTTCTTTCTTTCTTTCTTTCTTTCTTTCTTTCTTTCTTTCTTTCTTTCTTTCTTTCTTTCTTTCTTCTGAACTCTAACTTGCCATGTAATACATTATTAAGGGTACTATAATCACTTTCTTTCTTTCTTTCTTTCTTTCTTTCTTTCTTTCTTTCTTTCTTTCTTTCTTTCTTTCTTTCTTTCTTTCTTTCTTTCTTTCTTTCCTCCCCCCCCAAGCACTATTGACTACTTTTCTGAACCCCGTTCCCACTCTTTGGTTTATGTGTATGTGTGTGTCCTTTTCGAGGTCCCCTACTGTGAAGAAGAATCTTCTTTTCATAGGTTTTAGCATTCCAATGCATCCTAAACACCCTCTGAAAAACACTGTTTAAAGTGAAAAAGAAATAAAAAAAAAGAGAAAGAAATTAGTGTGTGACGGACATCTCTGTTCAGGGGTTTAACTGTTCTTTATTTGTATCTTTCATTTGAATAGAAGCACTTTATTTGTCTGTCTGTTGGGTGTGGGGGGTGCAGGAGAGCAGTCAACACAAATGAACTCCTTCCAAGCACTTCCATCCCATAATAGGTTTTCATTACAAAAAAAAAATTAAAAATCATCTTGCCCTGAATAAGTATCACTCGCCCTCCCTTGCCTCTTCATATTCTTTAAGTTTTCAGTATGTGGGCTAAAGGGTGTCAGGCTCCGGCCTGCTGGGTTTCAGCAATGCTTTTAACCTTGGAGGGAGATGCCTTCTCAGAAACAAAGGGAAAGAACATTTTTCAGAATTTGCGAAAGATACCATTTTAATATGAGTCAAAATGACACATTATGTACAATCAAATAAACATTTCTGTGTTACTTACAGGGAAAGTGAGTCAGCTTCCTACAACGAGGACACAAGGGAATAAAGTGCAGCGTATATACTGTAAGTGCAGACTGAAAGATATGAGGGGGTCTGTCAGGAAATGAATGTGACTGACTGAAAACACACAAAGAGAAATAGATAGATAGATAGATAGATAGATAGATAGATAGATAGATAGATAGATAGATAGATAGATAGATAGATAGATAGATAGATAGATAGATAGATAGATAGATAGATAGATAGATAGATAGATAGATAGATAGATAGATAGATAGATAGATAGATAGATAGACTGATTTTCATTTTAGTATAGTAGGTAGGTTTTGTCTTCATTCTCTTTTCCTCTTATTACCCCCAGGAGGTCCTGATTGTTTACCAGAACTGAGCCTACTTTCTTAATCAGCTTGTTCGTTTTTCCTCATTAATTTAATGGCAGACCTGGTACACTCACACACTGATACAAATACAGACATTGGCTGTTGTAAATTTACCCCTTGGATGTGTTCGTGAATGGACCCTGTGACGGACTTGCACCCCATCCAGAAAACATTTGTGATGACAACCTGTTCCTTCTTTTGCCCTAGACCAAATGAATACAGTTGGGGAGGACCACTGATGTCATTTCCTTTTCCGACACAGAAACCCCGCCCCTTTCACTCCACCACTGTACAAGAAGCCTCCCTTTGACGGTGATGGACTGACATCTCAGCAGAAGCAACTTTGTGGTTTGAAGAAACCCCTATATTTGACCATATGGTTGCTGTACTTTGCTTAACCCAACAAGAAATTAAATGCTGTTCTGCCACAGACCCCAACACTTTATC